>NC_135419.1:25845102-25870102 GCF_051991245.1 Festucalex cinctus | reverse complement strand
AGTAGCCGGTCACACACGCACCCACAACGCGAGACACATGCTTCGAAGGTAAGTTAAAAGAGAAGAGACTCCGCTGAACTTTTCACCATGATAAGCTAAACACATTGAATTATGTTGTGTATTAAATGCACTATATGAATGGAGCTGCATTGCCTTGCATTGAATCCCCGCTAGCTAACAGTGGTGTGTTCAGCTTAGCATGTAGGCTAACACCCAGTAGCTAATTCGCTACTTGAACTACTCGGGGAGGGAATCACACACATTTTCACTTAATTAAGTAAATAATGTTTGTTAGAAAGGTTCCAAATATTAACAGTTGTCATTATTATATTGTCTAGTTCCATGTTAAGAGTAGAGTAACGTCATTATATTTACCTCTCGTGACGCACACATTGCATTCTGGGTCACGTCCACTACTTGTTGCATAGCGGTTATTATACAGTTAGATGCCACAGTGACACTAAATAGCGTTTAGTTACTTTATATTGTGTTTATTTGTCGCACTGGTTTGCCATTGTGTGCCTTAAGCTTCGACGTCGATTTGATTGACAGCTCGTTGTGCACCTCGTTAAAGTCCGCTCCGTAACAAATTAAGTGTCTCAAACACCGTTTAACTACATGAACGTGTTCTCTTCCATATGTTTGGCATTAGTAGAGAAGTGCACTAAAGTATAGTGTGCTTATTTGCTCGTTTTGTCTCTCTTTTCACGTCATGTCTGCCGTCAGTTGGGACATTATCCTCTCAATCGATGCCACTAATATGTAACATCTACGGCCGTACACGGCTGCAATTAATGTTCAGTGATGTAATTTCGTTACGTGCATCATACTTTGAATAATGAGCTCATGTTTGGTGTGTTGTATAACTTTCTCGTGTGTTAGTAACTATTCATGTGGACAGCTAAGATAGTGCTTGTTAATGTGAATTAGCAATGTTGCAGCCCAGTTATTATTTAGACAAGTACATCTGTGCCATTAAGTGATACAGTACAGTACAGTAGTGAGAGAATAGTGTGCCCATATACACACACGTGTCTATAAGTGTAAAACACATTAAACAGCAGAAACTGGCAGCGGTCCACCGCAACAATGTCTGTTTAACCAAGTTATTCTTACTATTATTATAACCAAGTTATTTTACTCTACCTTTTTCTGCGTTGATTGGGGCATCCTAAGTGGCAGTAAACTACATGATGAAGTGTCTTTTGACAGTTCTCTTGTAGAGAGGAGTAGCATGATATTGCTGTTCTCGATTTAAGATCCTCAGCTTATCAAAACTGTCTATATGGTAACAATAACAATAATCATAATAAGGTCTACAAGAACTGTATGGTGTTCAGGGATGAATAGTTTTTCTCATGGAATTTTTTTATTTTTTTTGCTGTAGTAATAAGTAATGCCACAGCTGATGCACATTTTGAATGACAGGGTTCCTCCTATTACTTCAAAATATAAAAATATAACATTTATAGAATAAAACTACAAGTATCCCAAATGCTATAAAAGGTAATGTCACATTGGCCCCACATTTAACTCCCCCCGCCACCAACGTCTTATTGCAGATAGAAGGATGTAAAATGAAAAGTGCAGTGTGAGAATCCATTGTAAAGAACTGTTAGGGTTTGCATTATTCAAAAATTTGGTGCCAACATTTTAACTTTTACTGCAAATGAATATCGGCTTCAAATATCGGTTATCTGCCTCCTTGACTACCGATAATCGGAATCGGTATCGGCCCTGAAAAAAGCATATCGGTCTATCTCTAATTTGTATAGCACATTTCATACACAAGGCAACTCAATGTGCTTTACACAAGGAAAGACAACACATAAGCATCAAGAAACAGTAGTTAACATTCAGAGGAAGAAAAATAAATGAAAATAGGTTACAAAATTTACTAAAAAGAACATACAATAACAATCTTAAAACATTATTCAACAAACTTTAAAACATTTAACATAAGGAAGTTTAAAATATAAAAAACAACAACAAAAAAAACACTTAATTAAAGCTGTTTAAAAGTCCCTAATCAAAGGTATAAGAAAGAAGCAAAGTTTTTAACCTGGATTTAAAAGCATTTACACTCGGGGCTGACTTCACTTCTGTTGGTAGCCTATTCCATCTGTGTGCAGCATAATAGCTAAATGCAGCTTCACCATGTTTGCTTCGAACTCTGGGTTCCACTAGTTGGCCCAAGTCTGTAGATCTCAGAGCCCTGCTGGGTTTGTACTCAATCAGCATTTCTGGGATATATTCAACACCCAAACCATTTAGTGATTTATAGACGAGTAGCAGAACTTTAAAATCGATTCTACAGCGGACAGGGAGCCAGTGTAAATCCTTAAGTACTGGAGTAATATGTTCTGATCTTTTTGTTTTGGTCAGAACTCGAGCTGCAGCGTTCTGAATGAGCTGCAATTGTCTCATGTTCTTTGGAGAGAGTCCAGTCAGAAGACCGTTACAGTAATCTAGTCTGCTGGAGATAAAAGCATGGATAAGCTTCTCTTGGTCTGCTTGAAGCATGCAGTCTTTCAGTCTGGATATGTTTTTCAGCTGGTAAAAGGCTGTTTTAGTGATGAATTTAATATGATTGCTGAAGGTCAGGTCTGAGTCTATTATAAGGCGCACCTTCAATGAATGGCCTATATGAAAACGTTTTTCCATAATATAAGGCGCACCGCATTATAAGGCGCACCTTCAATGAATTACATATTTTAAAACTTTTTCCATTTATAAGGCACACCGCATTATAAGGCACACCGTCAATGAATAGCCTATATGAAAACGGTTTTCCATAATATAAGGCGCACTGCATTATAAGGCGCATAGAGTAGAAGCTACTGCAGTGGCTGGGGTTGCATTAACCCAGTGCTTCTCAATTATTTTCTGTCATGCCCCCCCCAGTAAGAAGAAAACATCTCGCGTCACCCCCTAACCCCCCCCCCCCCCCCCCCCGCGACTATAGATAGTATCATTTGTCGATAAAATTGTTATAACCACATGTCAGCATAACACTGTATCTGTATTAAAGGGGCTGTCTGCCGGATTCACTCAGGAAAATGCACTTTAAGGGATGGCGAGATCCGTTCCTCGAGGGCTGCAGTCCTGCAGGTTTTAGATATTTCCCTTCTTCAATACAGCTGATTCAGACATCAGCAAGCTCTGCAGAAGCCTGATAACGTGCCTGTTAATTGGAATAAACCGCACTTCGAGTCGGGAAATCTATAAAACCTGCAGGACTCCGGCCCTCGAAGACCGCAGTTTGCAACCCCTGCAATAGATGGAGCTGTGCTAAAGGGAATCTGAACAAAACAGATGAGTCAGTCAATATTTATGAGCGGTAATTGAATACAAACCGGCATTCTGACAACTTTGTTCACTCCCAAAACAAGTTACCGATTAACAATATAACAATAACTCAATATTGTTCAAACGTTACTATCCATATCTACAGTATTTCCCAGCCTTGTTCAGGTGTGGTACTACCGTTCTAACTGCTGTTACTTCGGTGACGCCCCCTGACTATGGTAGCCGTACTTAACCAATATTGAGCCACATTTCAGGTGGACCTGATTATAAGGCTCACTGTCGGTTTTTGAGAATATTAAAGGCTTTTAGGTGCGCCTTACAGTGCAGAAAATAAGGTATTTTCTAGCTCACACTGATTGTTTTCTAATTCACTCGCATTGCCCTCCACCTCAAGGGGCGCACTTAAACGTGATGTCACACCAGAAGTGTCTATTGTAAGGATGAGTGCTGCACCTTGAAGGAAAAAGGTGTCTTACAGATTCAGCCTGTTTATCGTGACATACTAGTGTAGGGCTGTGCAATTAATCGAAATTCTATTACAATTTCAATTATTACACTCCACAATTACAAAATCAGTATAATTGTTAAAAAAAAAAAAAAGATTATTAAATAGATACTTCACTTATTTAGCCCATTATAGCAATAAAAAGTTAAGATTTTGTCTATAATTAATTTGATACTTTCATTATTTTTCACGTACAATTAGTACTTTTAAAAAGACATTTTACAACTTGCTGTCGACTGAAAATGACATCATAAGGGCTCAGGTAACCATCACAGCTCACTTGTTTTCTAGGTTTGGTCATGTGACATTCACAAGCTGAGCTGTGATTGGTTACCTGAGTCCTTGTGATGCCATTTTCAGCCGACAGCAAGTTGCAAAATGTTTTTTTAACGGTACTATTTGTACATGAAATTAATGAAAATATCAAACTTATTGTAGGCAAAATATTAATGTTTGACTGCCAAAAATGGCAAAGTAAGTAAAGTATCCCTTTATACCAATTTTTTAGTTTTTTAAATTTATAAATTTACAGTTTTTTATTTTGAAATAACTAATTTCATATTTTTTTTTCTTCCAAAAGGAACTTGCATTAAATAATTTTGTCTTGTTTTATTATTTCTTTTTTTTATTTTTTTTATTTTTTATTTTTATTTATTTTTTTTAATTTTATTTTATTTTTTTACATTTTCTTGTTTTGTACCAAAAATAAATGATCATCCTACTGCACAGTGCACTTCAAGTTTTTGCCTACATACATACATACATACATACTAGGGGTGTGAATCTCAGCACTGAGGACGATTCGATACGCATCGTCCGCATCTCGATGCACTCCCGGCGATACGATACTTTAACGATACATGGAATTTTATGGCGATGCGATGCGATACGATTCACCCTCTTCATGACGCGATACGATGCGATAATCATTTAGTTCAAATCAATGCGATCCGATAACGATAGGATATAATTTGTTGCGATACAATGCGATTTAACATGAGGCAAATAAGCAAAGGGAAAAAAATAAATTAAAAAAAATATATGGAATTCAGTATTGTACTACAAAAATGATTTTGCTTTATTCCTCATAGGTACTTGGCAGTAAATGCAACAAAAGTGCTGTTTTTGCCATCTTAAAAAAAACTCAATGAGTAACTTAAAGTGACACTTTCAATAGTGCAATAGTCACCATTGACATCTAACCCATCCCCACCCTGTATTTTATTATTTCCTCCTTTGCTCTCTCCCTTATGGTCTTCTGTGGTGCTCTCACTGTAGCCAGGAAACCTCCAAGCAGGTGGTCCATGGCTGACCTTTTCTTGGGAGGCTCTAGCTCATCATCTAGGTTAGACAAGGCAAAGCAAGACAGGACAAAAGAGACATGAGTCACAGCAATAAGTCGACAATAATATCACAAACACAACAACAAAAAACAGACAATATAATGCACATCCCCCTCTTGGTGCTAATACATTAACAGAAATCATAAACAATAGCACAGTCTCATAACTCACTTTGTACTGCTCCAAAAAAAGTCACAGCCAGCTGCGTGAACCTTTGCTTTTGTTTACAATATCGACATATTAAATTAGTTATTAATTAAATTACCATATGACTACATTACAATATCACAACTATTTTCAAATCATTGCACTATTATCAATAACAAAACCAAGTCCCACAACAAACCTCTCTCATCTTCCTCCATCTCCTCCTCCTCCTCCCTGTGGCTTTTCCCTTCTCCTTCTGCTTGAGCTGCCTGGCTCTCATCATCCAGCATACCATCAGCCCTTGCCTGACAATTAACAGAGCAGAAAGCTCCTCATCCTCATCATCATCATCTAGAAAAGCCAACTTGGACAAGTGTTGAAAACTAGCACAAGTGATTTATTTTCCATGTGAAATAAATAAATAAATACACATCATTAGAACTAAAACAGAAAACCCTTAAGTGAAATGGAAGATAATAAGAGTAAAACTAACTGCTGCTAATATTGTATTTCTTACCATATCCTCCACTTGGTCTGCTATCCTCAGGAATATCACATCCATTACAGTGTTGTCAGCATCCATGAAGTGGAGGTCTTTGAAGCAGTCAAGGGCTGAAGCATTGTCGAGGAAATCTTGGTAGTAGTTGTAACGGGACTCAAAGTCCCGTCTGAAAATTTCTTGACCTGATTTGCTTAGTCCATCTCCGGTGTCCGACGAGGAACTAGACGCGGAAGCGGCTGTACACTTGTTAGCGATGTGGTGTATCCTTTTTAAGTGGGTCTGCACGTTTGTCGTGCTGCCGTTGTACGGCTTCAACACGCGGCATTCTTTGCAAATGACGAACGTTTTGTCAAGCTTTCGGTTTCCGTCTTTCTTTGCGAATCCGTAGTGTTTCCAAACATATGATTTAAACGTTACTGGTGCATTACATATATACTCTTCCTCGTTGCTGCTCACTCCAACGTCCATGATGTTTTACTTCCGAGTGTAGTGTGTGTGCCTCACGGCTTCCGTATGGTGGATTCAATGCGCCCTGGGATTTTTGAGAAAAGCAAATAGAATGAAGTTTACAATGAATAAAACGGCACTTGCATCGGATTTCCCCGATACCCGCTAACGCATCAAGATGGATCTAGATTTCACACGTCAATTACATCGATACCCAGTGAATGAGCCGATGCACTTGCACCGTGCATGTGCACATCGATGCATCCATTGATATCGATTATTTTCCACACCCCTAATACATACTTACTTACAAATAAATATATATATATATATATATATATATATATATATATATATATATATATATATATATATATGTATATATATATGTATATGTATATATATATGTATATGTATATATATATGTATATGTATATATATATGTATATATATATATATGTATGTATATATATATGTATGTATATATATATGTATGTGTATATATATATGTATGTATATATATATATATGTATGTATATATATATGTATGTATATATATATGTATGTATATATATATATGTATGTATATATATATATGTATGTATATATATGTATGTATATATATGTATGTATGTATATATATGTATGTATATATATGTATGTATGTATATATATGTATATATATATATATGTATATATATATATATGTATGTATGTATTAGGGGTGTCACGATTCGCCAACTCCACGATTCGATTTAAATTTCGATTTTGGGGTCACGATTCGATTTTTTTTTTCGATTTTTTTTTTTTTTTTTTTTTTTCCGCTCCCCCACTTTATAACACAGAGGCATATGCTTCTGTAGGCTAAGGCTAGTCTATGATCATTGGTTCTATTCATTGTACAGTAAATCTTATTTCAAAAGATCGGCTACATATAGGTGATGCAATTTCCATATTATTTTTGTGTAAATTTATGTAATATATGATAATTGACATTAGGCAGGAATGATCAAATTCAAAGAATTTATTTACAATATAAAGTTAACCGTCTTGTTCTTACTGAAGTGTAAAATAAAAAATAAAAAAACAAAAACAAAAAGTCACAGTGGGTGCCTGCCATCTATTGACTGTTTTTGGTTACAACAGTGTGCTGTGCGTTCCTCTTAAAATAATGTGCAACAACAACAAAAAATATATTGTATCCAAAGTCATGGAACAAATACAGCCTGAACAAACTATATCCCAACATTTACAGTTGCTGGGCATACTGTAGCGTGGTTCAAGTACACTAATTAAATGTTTGAATCCAGCGTTTTCCAAGGCTGCAGGTCTGCTGCTATAAATAGACCTATGGATCTGGCGTTTCGCGCGAGCTGAAGTGTGTGGAAGTTTCACTGTAAATGAGGATGAAATAGTTGGTTGGACCGTTGTTTTCCCACTTCTAGTTGAATTTGATAAATCTAAATCTTTGTGATGCCTGCGTAAATGTCCCGTCATGTTTGTCGTGTTTCCCGTTGTTACGGCTGGCGGCTCGGGCCCGCCGCCGGCTCCGCTCCCCTAGTATGTATGTGTGTGTTTGTGTCGGCTGGTGCCCGTATAATGGTACTTCAGTTTGAATGCGCCAGCGCGACACTCTGATTGGAGGACTGTGCCAGCGCGACACTCCGATTGGACGACTGTGCCAGCGCGACACTCCGATTGGACGACTGTGCCAGCGCGACGCTATTGTGTATCCGTGTATTATACCCCTATTGGTTATTGTTGTTTCTCCTCCGTTCTGTCAGTTCTGTCAAATGCGGTTATTATTTGTTCACCTTCCACTTTCACTCCCTTGTCAAACCCCTGCCTGAAATTTCAATTAAAACTACTCAGATGTTAAAGTCGACCCGTGTTTATCTACTCTATATTTTCTGTTATTGTGTTACTTCCCTTCCCCTTGACGAGCCGGGCGTAACACCGTGGCCGAGTACAGTACGCGCACATAGCATATCTTGCAACTGTGGTCTTTTTATCGACAACGTGAACGTTGTCGACATAACTCACCGGGAACGCAAAATGTTTCCAAACTGGTGACGAGAGAAGCGGGAGCGGCTTGAAGCACCATTGCTGTGTCTGTCCGCGCTTGCCATCATGACTGCAGGAGAAGTCAGCTAACAAGTGCCGTTAGCTAGTAGCTGAATGGCTGCGTCTCATTTGCTTTCCTGGGAGGTGGCGGTGGCGGCGGTGGCGGCGGGCGCGGGGGGGGGGGCATCGAATCGTGTGTCCTCTCTTCTATTTCGATGCTCGAAATCGTGACGTAATTTCGATCGATTTCGATAAAAAATCGAAATCGTGACACCCTTAGTATGTATATATATGTATGTATGTATATATATGTATGTATGTATGTATATATATATATATGTATGTATATATATATATATATATATATATATATATATATATATATATATATGTATGTATGTATGTATGTATGTATGTATGTATGTATGTATGTATGTATGTATATATATATAAATAAATAAATTCTGTTTGGTCCAAAAGGAACTTACATAATTATTGTGTTTCTATTTTTATTTTTGTTTTTTAATTGGTCTTAATATTTTAAATGTGAAAACATTTTCTTGTTTTGTACCAAAAAATAATCGTTTGAATAATCATGATTTCAATTATTGCAAAAATAATCGTGATTATTATTTTTCCCATAATCGAGCAGCCCTATACTAGTGTTTGTTACTGTTTTGAGTAGGGCTGGGTATTGCCGGCAACCTCACGATACGATACGTATCACGATACAGGGGCCACGATACGATACGTATTGCGATACATATGTATCCCACATAAGACACATTTTATTTTGTTTTTTAAAACAAAATATAGGAAAATTGGTACACTGAGACACATGCCATGTTAAGTTTATAAGTAAATAAATGTTGATATTCTTCCTCTGCTTTCATTTTTCCTAGCATGACACAGTGTCCAATCACTGGTGAGCTATTTTTGCATTAATTGAAGGCAATTAACTGCAAAGACGCTGCTGGTTTTTATTTTTTAGGTACAATGCAAGCTGCAAAGGCAAACGTTAACTGCCTATTTAAAGTTCACAAGCAATATCGATTGTGACGCCTGCGTATCGATACGTGTATTGTAATAAGGCCTGCAACGATATATTGCCGTATCGATTTTTTGAGCACACCCCTAGTTTTGAGGCCTTTCATATGCTTACATACGTTTGTGTCTTTTGCAGTGGAGATGTCAAGCCAGGACTTAGTACGTTTCGATAAAACTTTTGAAGCCGCTGAAGCTCTTCTGCATATGGAGTCTCCCGCAGGGTTGCATGATCGCAACACAGGTAACCACACTTTCATTACCTTAGCCGTCAGTATGTATTGCTATTTCTTCCATAGTACAGTGGCTAGTTTATACACAGTGGTGCCTAAAAGGTCGACAAGGAATCGTTACTCATTGAGATGACAGATCATTTTGAAAAAAAAATTTGAATATCAGGGGAAAGGTTCATTTCCCGGGGGCTATGGAAGCCCAGCTCTTGATGGTTGCTTTCAGCTCTTCTTGAAGTTTTTGGGTCTGGTGTCCCTCATTTTCCTCTTGATAATACCCCATTATTTATTTATTCTTCTCCGCTAAAGCTGCAGCGACCAAAGAGAGGCAAAACAAGCTCATTAAATTGTGACTGTCTACAATTTGTATATGTCACGCTACACAAGTCACAGTTTGCAAAATGTCTACGGAGGAAGCACTCAAAATGTAATTTTCAGTCGGGTTTTCAAACAAGGAGATATTAATTGCTTTCATATTAAAAATCACTTTATAAAGTGGAAAATTTGCCATTTTTTTCTCATCATATTGCCCCCGCCGCCTAAAAAAAAAAAAAAAAATATATATATATATATATATATATATATATATATATATATATATACACACACAGTGGAACTCCTACTTACGAACGCCTCTTCATACGAAATTTTCGAGTTACGAAACGCCTCAACGGGAAAATATTGCCTCTTGTTACGAAAGAAATTTCTAAATACGAAAGGTAAAAATACATTACCGAACGCAACATACTTTCAGCTATGGCTATTTCCTACCATAGGTACCTATGAGCGTAAATACTAGATCGGTGTTTGTGCATCGTTCTGGCATCCCATTGGCTAAGAGGAACCTTCTACCATCGGTATGAGCGTATACTAGATCGGTGTTTATACAGCGTCCTCATCATTCATCCCGCGGCCCATGAGGTGTTCGATAGTTTTTCGTAAATGTATGAACTAACGGCCAACGAATTTGTGCAAAAATTCAAACAATTGGTGATTGATGAAGGCACAGTACATTTTTAAATGCGACGAGACGGGCCTTTTTTTTTTCTTTCTTTTTTTTTTCTTTTTTTTCTTTTTTTTTTTTTTGAAAAAGATTCTTCGCCATACCAGAAGTTTCCATAAAAGAATCGCCCAGAAAAAGTGTTCACCAGTCAGGCGTTTGCTCACTAAGATGATGTTTGCCTTGGACATTTCCGAAGGATTGGGTTTAAAAAAAAAGAAAAAAAAAAAAAAAAAAAAAAAGCAAACATCCATGGATCAGTTCTTTCCAAAACACCAGGCAGTGGATTTTTTTTTCTTTTCTTAACACGTTAGAACAAGCAAAAGTTATTGCAAAGAAGTAAAAAAAAAAAAAAAAAAAAAAAAGATGTACGATTTGTTGTAAAGCAGTCATGGTGAGACAGAGGAGTTTATTTATTTATTTATTTTTTGGTTGGTGTAATCCAGCAGAAGATGTGATGATGGAGACTGTAGTGGAGGTTTCGACAGAGTGTGGACCCATTGAGGAGGAAGAATCCTTCCCCATCCCACCTGATTGTGAACCTACTGCCAAAAAGAAGAGAGGAGGTTAGTGTCAAAAGACTGTCGTATTACTGGAGTGGTGCTACATATGAATCATCTCTTTTTGATGAACATGGTAAAATGGGACTAGTAGGCACACAAAGATTACAGGACTGTTTTTCAAATATTAGGTGGACGTAAGACAAAGATGCACCAACCTACATCCAATGGCTCCTTTGACCTGGGGATTAAGAAGAGACAGAGGGAAGGAAAAGGTAGAGACATGTTTTGTTCTATTTCATGCCGATTTGTTTATTTTATGATGTAATATTAAAGTGAAAACATCATAAATCAAATTTTGAATGTTTAAAATGTCATTGCAACAAGAAAAAAATGTTTATGAGCATAAAAGCATCTTGCCAGGCAAATGACTTTGCAACCATTTGCAACCTTTAGCAAACCTTGTCAAAAAAAACAAAAAACACTCGCTATGTGCGCCAAGTCTGTGCCACTCAGTAAGAGAAGCGAGAAGTTAGGGCTTTGCAGTTAATCGAAATTCAATTATGATTTTGATTATTAACCTCCACAATTACAAAATAGGCATAAACGTAAAAAACGATTATTAAAGAGATAGTTCGGCTTTTTTTACATGAATCTCAATTTCATCCTTACTTCCAGTGTGTGCGATCAGCACTGACTTACCCCTGACAGCTTACTGTGACACGAGTTCTGGTCTGGTGTTGGACGAGAGTAAAATAGTCCAGCAAGCTGGCTGGGGTCACTGAAATAAAAGCGTTTTTCTTCTAAAAACAATTTGTGTTCAAAAGAGTTGATACATTTGCATCATTAGGGCCCGAGCAGCGACCGCTGCGAGGTCCCTATTGTTTTTGTAAAAATTATTATTATTATTATTATTATTATTATTATTATTATTATTATTATTATTATTATTAGGGCCCGAGCAGCGACCGCTGCGAGGTCCCTATTGTTTTTGTAAAAATTATTATTATTATTATTATTATTATTCTTCTTTATTCTCCGCAAACGATCCCGATTTTGGGTACCTGAACATTCACGAAAACTCACCGAACTTTGCACACTCCTCAGGCCTGGCGAAAAATTTGATATTATGAAGTCGTCATAACAACGCGACTCTATAGCGCCCCCTAGCGTAGAAAAATAAAAACCAAGCACGGCACGTTTGAGCTAGAGCAACGAAAATTGGCAGGCACGTGTAGCACCCCGAGACGCACAAAAAAGTCTATTTGGACCATGTAGCTAAAATGTACAGGAAGTGAGCTATGAATTTTTTAATGTCCAATTTTGGCCTATTTTGGCACATTCACTGTGGTCATGCTTTTTCCCCCTTTGCAAGCATTTTTCATCCAATTGACTTCAAACTTGGCATTTATCATCTCAAGACCTGAGAGAACAACTGGGCAAAACATCTTGCCTTTTTGAAATACTATATGATGGGGGCGGGGCATCAAATATTGCCTTTAAAATTTCATTTGTCCAGAAAGAGCAAATGCTTAATAACTCCCATGTTCAAGCTCCAAAAAATCTCAAACTTCTCAGGCAATGTAATAGTCACGGCCTGAAAACATCACTATCAACAGATAAAATTATTCTCATTTTACAGGCCACTAGTGGTACCAATAATGTCATACTTGAGTTTCTTTAGGCTAACTGCGTGAGCTCGTTGCGAACAGGAGCATACCCCCAGTCTGAAAATTGAGTCAGAAAAGCCTTAACGATGTTGATCTTGTAACTTTTCGCCAAAGGGCGTGGCCGCTACGGTGACGCAAAGTCTGAAGATTTTTCATGAAAATAAAAGCTGCATTAACTTGACCGAGATGATCCTATCTTCTCAAAATTTCACACATTTGATGAGAGTACAGCCCTAAAGACATCTACTGACTTATATTTCATCTAACTGATAGCGCCACCTAGTGGCAATTTTTTTTCTTACGAATTTTCTTCTACGTTTTTCTCCAAACACGTTAACTGGACCTACCTCATATTTGCTCAGATGAGGGTTTCGGCCTTCATGATGTCACAACACGAAGTTTGTGAGTTTTCGCGAATTGCTGTGGGTGTGGCTAAGCGCTGTTCGCCAAGAAAACAACGCCAGTTTTGAGGGTCTAAACATGCACAGAAACTCATGAAACTTGGCACACACATCTGGCCTGGTAAAATGAGCAATATTTTATTGTTGATTGTGCTATTTTTACAAAAATGACTCAATAGCGCCCCCTAGAAGTTTTTAACGAAGCAGCCCCGGTTGTACGTTTAAGCAAGAACGACGAATATTTTTAGGTGTATGAGGGAGCCCAAGACCTACAAAAAAGTCTCTTGGACCCATATGCTAAAATGAACAGGAAGTGAGCTACGAATTTTTGAATGTCCCATTTTTGACAATTTTTGCACATTCACAGGGGGCAGACTTTTGCCCACTTCTCCTACACGTTTCATCTGACTGAGTTAAGACTTGACCTGGACCATGTCAAGACCTGAGCCAACGACAGGGGGAAAAATCTTGACTTTTCGAAATACTATATGATGAAGGCGGGGCATCAAAATTTGTGTTTCGCACTGAAAAAGGATATGCTTAATAACTCCCCGGTACATGCTCCAAAAAATCCCAAACTTGACATGTATGTTTATCGTCAAGGCCTGAAGCTATCTCTATGACAACATTCAGTTATATATGCAGCGCCACCTAGCCCTTGAGGCATGAAAAAAAAATACCCCACTTACGGTATTTTGTCCAAAAAATGTAAACTCATTCTAAGTGTGATAACTAAGTCATTTATGAATATTCTTTTAGTTTCCACCACTCAAAATGTTCACTGGCATCAGACTTATCCAAACATATATATATTTTTATTTATTTTTGATAGCCTCTATGGACATTAAAAGCAATATCGTGAATGAAGGATATGCTTAATAACTCCACGGTACATGCTCAAAAAAAAAATCCCACACTTGACATGTATGCTTATAATCAAGGCCTGGAGGTATCTCTATGACAACATTCAGTTATAAATACAGCGCCACCTAGCCGTTGAGGCTTATATAAAAAAAAATTAAAAAAATACCCCACATATGGTATTTTGTACAAAAAATGTACACTCATTCTAAGTGTGATAACTAAGTCATTTATGAATATTCTTTTAGTTTCCACCACTCAAATTGTTCACTGGCTTCACACCGATCCAAACGTATGTACGTTTCCATTTTGTTTTATTCATTTTTGATTGCCCCTTTGGACAATAAAAGTAAACATTGTGCAATGAGTACAACGAGCGATGATGTGTATATACACTTTTACAAAAAAAATACCAATCAGGGCAACTCATTGCCTAAAAATAAATAAGGACGCTGATTTTTGCAGGTCTTAACAATCACCAAAATCCGTTGAGCTTGACAGACACTGGCAAAAAAAATATTCTACATGTAAACGTTTATTATGCCATTTTCAAAGAAATTTTGCTTCCAATATGCCAGTACCCCAACGTGCCAGTACCCCAACGTGCAAGTACCCCAACGTGCAAGGACCCCAACGTGGCCCGGGCTGCGAGGGCCCTTTATAGCTGCTCGCAGCTCTAGTTATTATTATTATTCTTTATTCTCCGCAAACGATCGCGATTTTGGGTACCTAAACATTCACGAAAACTCACCGAACTTTGCACACTCCTCAGGCCCGGCGAAAAATTTGATATTATTAAGTCGTCATAACAATGCGACTCGATAGCGCCCCCTAGCGTAGAAAAATAAAAACCAAGCCCGGCACGTTTGAGCTAGAGCAACAAAAATTGGCAGACACGTGTAGCACCCCGAGACGCACAAAAAAGTCTATTTGGACCATGTAGCTAAAATGTACAGGAAGTGAGCTATGAATTTTTTTATGTCCAATTTTGGCCTATTTTGGCACATTCACTGTGGTCATGCTTTTTCCCCCTTTGCAAACATTTTTCATCCAATTGACTTCAAACTTGGCATTTATCATCTCAAGACCTGAGAGAACAACTGGGCAAAACATCTTGCCTTTTTGAAATACTATATGACGGGGGCGGGGCATCAAATATTGCCTTTAAAATTTCATTTGTCCAGAAAGAGCAAATGCTTAATAACTCCCATGTTCAAGCTCCAAAAAATCTCAAACTTCTCAGGCAACGTAATAGTCACGGCCTGAAAACATCTATATGATAAAATTCAGTTATACATATAGCGCCACCTAGTGGTTACAATAAATGTCATACTTTACGTTTTTAGCTACTGTGCTGAGCTTGTTGAAGGGATCCATTTGAAAATTGGTCAGAAAAGCCTTAAGATGTTGATCATGCCCCACACCAAATATTGTAACTTTTCGCCAAAGGGCGTGGCCGCTACGGTGACGCAAAGTCTGAAGATTTTTCGTGAAAATAAAAGCTGCATTAACTTGACCGAGATGATCCTATCTTCTCAAAATTTCACACATTTGATGAGAGTCCAGCCCTAAAGACATCTACTGACTTATATTTCATCTAACTGATAGCGCCACCTAGTGGCAATTTTTTTTCTTACGAATTTTCTTCTACGTTTTTCTCCAAACACGTTAACTGGACCTACCTCATATTTGCTCAGATGAGGGTTTCGGCCTTCATGATGTCACAACACAAAGTTTGTGAGTTTTCACGAATCGCTGTGGGCGTGGCTAAGCGCTGTTTGCCAAGAAAACAACGCCAATTTTGAGAGCCTAAACTGGCACAGAAACACATGAAACTTGGCACACACATCTGGCCTGGTAAAATGAGCAATATTTTATTGTTGATTGTGCTATTTTTACAAAAATGACTCAATAGCGCCCCGTAGAAGTTTTTAACGAAGCAGCCCCGGTTGTACGTTTAAGCAAGAACGACGAATATTTTTAGGTGTATGAGGGAGCCCAAGACCTACAAAAAAGTCTCTTGGACCCATATGCTAAAATGAACAGGAAGTGAGCTACGAATTTTTGAATGTCCCATTTTTGACAATTTTTGCACATTCACAGGGGGCAGAATTTTGCCCACTTCTCCTACACGTTTCATCTGACTGAGTTAAGACTTGACCTGGACCATGTCAAGTCCTGAGCCAACGACAGGGGGAAAAATCTTGACCTTTCGAAATACTATATGATGAAGGCGGGGCATAAAAATTTGTGTTTCGCACTGAAAAAGGATATGCTTAATAACTCCCCGGTACATGCTCCAAAAAATCTCAAACTTGACATGTATGTTTATCGTCAAGGCCTGAAGCTATCTCTATGACAACATTCAGTTATATATGCAGCGCCACCTAGCCCTTGAGGCATAAAAAAAAAATACCCCACATACGGTATTTTGTACAAAAAATGTAAACTCATTCTAAGTGTGATAACTAAGTCATTTATGAATATTCTTTTAGTTTCCACCACTCAAAATGTTCACTGGCATCAGACTTATCCAAACATATATATATATTTTTTTATTTTTGATAGCCTCTGTGGACATTAAAAGCAATATCGTGAATGAAGGATATGCTTAATAACTCCACGGTACATGCTCCAAAAAAAATCCCACACTTGACATGTATGCTTATAATCAAGGCCTGAAGGTATCTCGATGACAACATTCAGTTATAAATACAGCGCCACCTAGCCCTTGAGGCTTATATAAAAAAAAAAACCCACATACGGTATTTTGTACAAAAAAATTTAAACTCATTCTAAGTGTGATGACTAAGTCATTTCTGAATATTCTTTTAGTTTCCACCACTCAAATTTTCACTGGCTTCACACCGATCCAAACGTATGTACGTTTCCATTTTGTTTTATTCATTTTTGATTGCCCCTTTGGACAATAAAAGTAACATTGTGCAATGAGTACGAGCGATGATGTATATATACACTTTTACAAAAAATACCAATCAGGGCAACTCATTGCCTAAAAATAAAAAAGGACGCTGATTTTTGCAGGTCTTAACAATCACCAAAACCCGTTGAGCTTGACACACACTGGCAAAAAAAATATTCTACATGTAAACGTTTATTATGCCATTTTCAAAGAAATTTTGCTTCCAATATGCCAGTACCCCAACGTGCCAGTACCCCAACGTGCCAGTACCCTAACGTGCAAGTACCCCAACGTGCAAGGACTCCAACGTGGCCCGGGCTGCGAGGGCCCTTTATAGCTGCTCGCAGCTCTAGTTAGGGCCCGAGCAGCGACCGCTGCGAGGTCCCTATTGTTTTTGTAAAAATTATTATTATTATTCTTCTTCTTCTTCTTCTTCTTCTTCTTCTTCTTTATTCTCCGCAAACGATCGCGATTTTGGGTACCTAAACATTCACGAAAACTCACCGAACTTTGCACACTCCTCAGGCCCGGCGAAAAATTTGATATTAAGTCGTCATAACAATGCGACTCGATAGCGCCCCCTAGCGTAGAAAAATAAAAACCAAGCCCGGCACGTTTGAGCTAGAGCAACAAAAATTGGCAGGCACGTGTAGCACCCCGAGACGCACAAAAAAAGTCTATTGGGACCATGTAGCTAAAATGTACAGGAAGTGAGCTATGAATTTTTTTATGTCCAATTTTGGCCTATTTTGGCACATTCACTGTGGTCATGCTTTTTCCCCCTTTGCAAACATTTTTCATCCAATTGACTTCAAACTTGGCATTTATCATCTCAAGACCTGAGAGAAAAACTGGGCAAAACATCTTGCCTTTTTGAAATACTATATGACGGGGGCGGGGCATCAAATATTGCCTTTAAAATTTCATTTGTCCAGAAAGAGCAAATGCTTAATAACTCCCATGTTCAAGCTCCAAAAAATCTCAAACTTCTCAGGCAACGTAATAGTCACGGCCTGAAAACATCTCTATGATAAAATTCAGTTATACATATATCGCCACCTAGTGGTTACAATAAATGTCATACTTTACGTTTTTAGCTACTGTGCTGAGCTTGTTGAAGGGATCCATTTGAAAATTGGTCAGAAAAGGCTTAAGATGTTGATCATGCCCCACACCGAATATTGTAACTTTTCGCCAAAGGGCGTGGCCGCTACGGTGATGCAAAGTCTGAAGATTTTTCGTGAAAATAAAAGCTGCATTAACTTGACCGAGATGATCCTATCTTCTCAAAATTTCACACATTTGATGAGAGTCCAGCCCTAAAGACATCTACTGACTTATATTTCATCTAACTGATAGCGGCACCTAGTGGCAATTTTTTTTATTACGAATTTTCTTCTACGTTTTTCTCCAAACACGTTAACTGGACCTACCTCATATTTGCTCAGATGAGGGTTTCGGCCTTCATGATGTCACAACACGAAGTTTGTGAGTTTTCGCGAATTGCTGTGGGTGTGGCTAAGCGCTGTTCGCCAAGAAAACAACGCCAGTTTTGAGGGTCTAAACATGCACAGAAACTCATGAAACTTGGCACACACATCTGGCCTGGTAAAATGAGCAATATTTTATTGTTGATTGTGCTATTTTTACAAAAATGACTCAATAGCGCCCCCTAGAAGTTTTTAACGAAGCAGCCCCGGTTGTACGTTTAAGCAAGAACGACGAATATTTGTACGTGTATGAGGGAGCCCAAGACCTACAAAAAAGTCTCTTGGACCCATATGCTAAAATGAACAGGAAGTGAGCTACGAATTTTTGAATGTCCCATTTTTGACGATTTTTGCACATTCACAGGGGGCAGACTTTTGCCCACTTCTCCTACACGTTTCATCTGACTGAGTTAAGACTTGACCTGGACCATGTCAAGACCTGAGCGAACGACAGGGGGAAAAATCTTGACCTTTCGAAATACTATATGATGAAGGCAGGGCATCAAAATTTGTGTTTCGCACTGAAAAAGGATATGCTTAATAACTCCCCGGTACATGCTCCAAAAAATCCCAAACTTGACATGTATGTTTATCGTCAAGGCCTGAAGCTATCTCTATGACAACATTCAGTTATATATGCAGCGCCACCTAGCCCTTGAGGCATAAAAAAAAACAACCCACATACGGTATTTTGTACAAAAAATGTAAACTCATTCTAAGTGTGATAACTAAGTCATTTATGAATATTCTTTTAGTTTCCACCACTCAAAATGTTCACTGGCATCACACTTATCCAAACATATATATATTTTTATTTATTTTTGATAGCCTCTGTGGACATTAAAAGCAATATCGTGAATGAAGGATATGCTTAATAACTCCACGGTACATGCTCCAAAAAAAATCCCACACTTGACATGTATGCTTATAATCAAGGCCTGAAGGTATCTCGATGACAACATTCAGTTATAAATACAGCGCCACCTAGCCCTTGAGGCTTATATAAAAAAAAAAAAACCCACATACGGTATTTTGTACAAAAAATGTAAACTCATTCTAAGTGTGATGACTAAGTCATTTATGAATATTCTTTTAGTTTCCACCACTCAAATTGTTCACTGGCTTCACACCGATCCAAACGTATGTACGTTTCCATTTTGTTTTATTCATTTTTGATTGCCCCTTTGGACAATAAAAGTAACATTGTGCAATGAGTACAACGAGCGATGATGTATATATACACTTTTACAAAAAATACCAATCAGGGCAACTCATTGCCTAAAAATAAAAAAGGACGCTGATTTTTGCAGGTCTTAACAATCCCCAAAACCCGTTGAGCTTGACACACACTGGCAAAAAAAATATTCTACATGTAAACGTTTATTATGCCATTTTCAAAGAAATTTTGCTTCCAATATGCCAGTACCCCAACGTGCCAGTACCCTAACGTGCAAGTACCCCAACGTGCAAGGACTCCAACGTGGCCCGGGCTGCGAGGGCCCTTTATAGCTGCTCGCAGCTCTAGTTAAACTCCTTTTCTGAAAAAAGTTAGACGCCATTACCGCCAGGCACTACTTTTCTGTTCGTTCGTATCACTGCGCGGCGCCCCGCATGTAGCTGATAGACGTGCAGTCGCGCACTAATCTACAAGTTGTTTGTCTTTTCGAACGCGGAAGGATCAGCTGTCTGCAGCGCGTCGATTAGCTGTCTACAGGGCGACGCGCAGTGATAGAACGAACAGAAAAATAGGGCCCGGCAGTAATGGTGTCTGACTTTTTTCAGAAAAGGAGTTTAATGATGCAAATGTATCACTCTTTTGAACACAAATTGTTTTTAGAAGAAAAACGCTTTTATTTCCGTGACCCCAGCCAGCTTGCTGGACTATTTAACTCTCGTCCAACACCGGACCAGAACTCGTATCACAGAACGCTGTCAGGGGTAAGTCAGTGCTGATTGTACACACTGGAGGTGAGGATGAAATTGAGATTCATGTAAAAAAAAAAGCCGAACTATCCCTTTAACTCTTTGACTACCAAAAACGTTTAATAACGTTTAGTAAAATCACGTTGTATACTGCCAGCAGATGGCAGCGGTAGCTGCTCGGGCCCTAACTAGAGCTGCGAAATACAATGATACATGACGCAATCTGATGAAATAGAACGTTTTCAAGGCTCACGTGAATAATCAAAGCCTTTGTAACATTAAACCTAATTTGACGGAGTGTCGCTAAACAAAAATATTAGTATCAAAGTCATTGTTGTGGAGAAAATGTATCTTTTCTTTTCAATTTTCGCTCAATGTCACTCAAATGACCTATTTTCAATGGTGATTACTAAAGAACGGAATAAGGTAGAAACATACTTTTTTTCTAATGAAAGAATGGAATGCGATTTTTCATGTGGTACCCATGTTGTATATGTAGTAAAAGAACACAATATTGTGTTTGCTTTGAAAAATGAGTTAAAATGCTCAAAATCCACTGGCATTGGGTTTGTTTTTTGATAACGTGTGGCAGTAAAAGAGTTAATACTAGAGCTGAAACGAAACAAAATCGTCATTTCTGCCTTGGATAACCGCTGAGATAGTCGTAGTCAAGCTGACAGCAGTATGCATGACAGTACACGGGGCTGTGAGAAATCCAATTTCAAAATAAACCTTACCTTACTAAGGTAGTATATGTAGATCAATGCACTGTAGCGCTTTATTTTGAAGTTGTTTCCGGAAGCATGTCGTCGCTGGATAGGATAGGGGCTGACGACGTGCTGTATGTTCAGAGTTTGTGAACAACGGCAATATAAATGGATGCCCCTAACTGTTGCGACAGACGTCAGTAGCACAACTTAGCTCTGAAGTCACATTCAAGCTCCAGGTACGAGCACTAAGACATAATTATGCTGACATTGCATTGTACGGCGCCTGTTGCCAGCGTTTAGCGTTGACTGCTAGCTAACAGCGAGCTCACAGCATCAAGCTAGCCGCTTTAGTTTGCAACAGGAAAATGCTCCATCGGTCCGATTCCTTTTCAAAGGCGTAAATCCTACAGCCTATAGACGGCTGCGGTAGGCTCCAAACGCACCTGTGACCCTTGTGAGGATTAGCAGTAATAGTTAATTACTTTGTAATTTTCATAGTTCATCTTTCAATTCCTCCATTAGCATTCAGCTATTAGTATTCAGCTTTCAGCATTCCCACGCAATTTCTCCAGAAGTTGCACTTAGTCTAGGCATGATTATTATTTTTCCCACAATTGAGCAGCCCTATGAGAAGTATTTGTTGTCATGGTGTAAATTTATGTGCTAGTTAAATGTCTGGACGCCCCTTCTCATGCGTGCTTACTAGTGAATTAGTGCTGACACTATCAAATATTTTTTGAATCAAATCATCTATCAATTATTCAAACGATTAATCAACTAATCTGAGTCATTATAATTTTGCATTAAAATGTATTACAAAAGCATTTTCCCCCTGACTGCTGTTTATTAACCAGTGATTGTTGTTTATTTCGTACTTTGTATTCGTATAGTGATTTGAAAGAAAAGAAAAAAAAAAAGTCTTATTTTGTTTTGATTAAACGCAGAAGATAATCAGTCTTCTTTCATGAAGGACTATAGAAATCACCGAATAATTACTGATGATATGCTGAAATCAGAGGATTTGGACAATTTTTCAAATAGAAAATGGCTCCATACGATTACTCGATTATTAAAATAGTTGTCAATTTGATAATCGATTACTTGTCGATTCATTGATTAATTTTGACAGCTCTACTGTGTACCATTAGCTGTTACACTGCTGTAATAATTACTTTGTTACACTAGTTTCTATTTGCTTAGTTAGATTACAGTAGAGGCCAAAGGTTTGGACACACCTCATTCAATATACATTTACTCTATTTTCATTACTATGTACAGTACATTGTAGATGTTCACTGAAGGCATCAAAACTATGACAACTGTCGAACACATTTGGAGTTATGTACTAAAAAAAAAAAAAAAAAAAAAAGTGAAAATACGCGATTCGGTAATCTGTGAAAAGCTGGGATTTAAATGCTGATTGAAACGGCGAGGAAGGAAAGGAATGGGGGTATCAGGGTCACCACTGCTGTAACGAAAGCCTAGCGCCGTAAGTGCACGTCATTTTGGTGAGTTTTCAATTTGTTTGAGCTTGGTTTTAAAACATTTCACTGTTGTGACTCACAACAGTGGCTGGGTATCGATTCAGATTTCCAAAATCGATTCAATTCGATTCACAAGGGCCCGATTCGATTCACGATTCACAACGATTTTCGATTCAGTTGAATTCATGCAGTACCAATTTTAGACAGTCAAAAGTCCGAACGCTGCAAATAGTAGAAACATCTTGGTCTAATTTAGTGCATTAGTAAAAAATTGGCCTTATCAAAATAATAAATAATTTAAATCAATTACCAGCACAGTGCAGGATGTATAAATAAAGTGACAAAAAACACTGGCACTCATGACATTTGCATTGTTGTGACAGTTTTTGTGCTAATGTTCCAGTGGTTGCAAAAAAAAAAACCCATTTAGGCCTTAAAGTAAACATCTATTTTACTTCTGAAGCATTTTCATCTTGCTGAGCGTGTGTTGTTTGGGTCTTGACGTCACGTGACATCAGTCCTGTATTTCAATTGGATGATGGGCATAGTTGATGTGGCCCCATTGTTGTCTATGGAGAGCAGCTTGGGACATGCGCACTGTGATTTGAGTGGCTCATCCACTTAAACACACTCATGGCCTGGCCCTATTAGTCCTGTTTAAAAAGTTAGACCATTGAGTTTGGCTTTGTATTATGTTTTTAATGAAATTACCTTACAAATGTAATTGGTATTTATTTGGTATTATTATTCTTGATAAAATCAAATTTGATAAATTATTAGCTATAAAGAAGACCAATTATGTGCCTGCATAGTGCTTAACAGCGACATCTGGTGGGGCCTGGCCCCAAATGCAGAGACGTCACTGATATAACATAAAACATGTTTTCAGTTATTTCACTTTTTATTTATTTATTTATTTTATTAAGTACATAACGCTAACCTGGAAATAGCCAGATTAATATTGTAATTCACTCAAGGGAGTTCTCCTCAAAATCAAAGTGGGACAGTATGTACAATACTTTGAGCTGATTGGACGATGCGTCATTGTGCACGTTTGTTTTGAGCACAAACAACTTACCAGCTAAAAATGCATGAAGCACCTCTCACTGTTCAACATTCAACCAGGAAACGACGAGTAATTCTGCAAGAACAAAATCAATTGCAGCATCCATTCATCCATGTTAGGTTTGTTTGTTTGCCCCGGCGTCCGCGCTGGCTTCCTGGTTTTGTCACAGCTTTATGTCCCGCCCCAAACACAATGTCGCTCTGTGATTGGCTGGTGGTTCGGATCGGTGGAAATCAACGGGCTCGGTACAGGATGTATTCTCCGGAGTTTGTGTGTTCACAAACATCACGAGAATTCATCTTGCAGAGCAAGGTTAACACTAGAGCTGCGAGCAGCTATAAAGGGCCCTCGCAGCCCGGGCCACGTTGGGGTGTTTGCACGTTGGGGTACTCGCACATTAGGAGCAAAATTTCTTTTAACATGGCATGATAAACCTTTACATGTGGATTTTTTTTTTGCCAGGTGTGATGTGTGTGTCAAGCTCAATGGGTTTTGGTGATTTTTAAGATCTGCAAAAATCAGCGTCCTTTTTTATTTTTAGGGAATGAGTTGACCTGATTGGTATTTTTTGCAGAAGTATATACACCCATCATTGCTCGTGCTCATTGCACGATGTTGCTTTTATTGTTCATAGAGGCTATCAAAAATAAATAAAACAAAATAAAAAAGTACATATGTTTGGATCGGTCCGATACCAGTGAACATCTTGAGTAGTGGAAAAAGTAAAAGTATATTCATAAATGACTTAGTTCTAACACTTAGAATGAGTTCACAAATTTTGTACAGAAGTTGTTGTTTTTTTGTTTGTTTTTATGCCTCAAGGACGAGGTGGTGCTGTATTTATAACTGAATTTTGTCATAGAGATACCTTCACGCCTTGACTATAAATATACATGTCAAGATTGGGATTTTTTTTAAGCATGTACCGGGGAGTTATTAAGCATAGCCTTCATTCACGATATTGCTTTTAATGTCCATAGAGGCTATCAAAAATAAATAAAACTAAATAAAAAATATGTATGTTTGGATAGGTCTGATGCCAGTGAACATTTTGAGTGGTGGATAGTAAAAGAATATTCATAAATGACTTAGTTATCACATTGAAAATGAGTTTACAATTTTTGTAAAAATACCGTAAGTGGGGTATTTTTTTTTCATGCCTCAAGGGCTAGGTGGGGCTGCATATATAACTGAATGTTGTCATAGAGATAGCTTCAGGCCTTGACTATGAACATACATGTCAAGTCTGGGATTTTTTGGAGCATGTACCGGGGAGTTATTAAGCATATCCTTTTTCAGTGCGAAACACAAATTTTGATGCCCCGCCCTCATCATATAGTATTTCGAAAAGTCAAAATTTTTTCCCCCTGTCTTGGCTCAG
>NC_135419.1:25677602-25840102 GCF_051991245.1 Festucalex cinctus | reverse complement strand
TTCTAAGTGTGATAACTAAGTCATTTATGAATATTCTTTTAGTTTCCACCACTCAAATTGTTCACTGGCTTCACACCGATCCAAACGTATGTACGTTTCCATTTAGTTTTATTCATTTTTGATTGCCCCTTTGTTCAATAAAAGTAAACATTGTGCAATGAGTACAACGAGCGATGATGTGTATATACACTTTTACAAAAAAATACCAATCAGGGCAACTCATTGCCTAAAAATAAATAAGGACGCTGATTTTTGCAGGTCTTAACAATCACCAAAATCCGTTGAGCTTGACAGACACTGGCAAAAAAAATATTCTACATGTAAACGTTTATTATGCCATTTTCAAAGAAATTTTGCTTCCAATATGCCAGTACCCCAACGTGCCAGTACCCCAACGTGCAAGTACCCCAACGTGCAAGGACCCCAACGTGGCCCGGGCTGCGAGGGCCCTTTATAGCTGCTCGCAGCTCTAGTTTGGGATTGTTTCCTATCCGGTTACAAAAAAATAGCGTTGCACTACTAAGGGGTGGGGAAAGCGCAATAGTGCAACGCTACATTATCCAAGAATAACATATCTGTCTGCTTGGATGTAAGTGTGTTGCAAATCAGCATGTTAACAATGAAAGTTCTCGTTTTCCCTTCTGCCCCAGATGATGTGACTCATTTTAAACACAGCCACACTGTCTGGTACAGTTCATCTGAAGAAAGCAGTTCACTTAAAGTTCATATGAGTGTGAAGGATTTTAGCAAACACATATAATAATATATACACTTTAAACTTAACAACGTGGCACAGAGTGAGACTTCATTTTTCCATGCAGCTTAGCGTGCAGTGTGACGTCAGTTTACTACAGTGACACTATTAATGCCATTGAGCGGCGGGGCTAAACAAGTAAATGGCGCCGAGGTATTTGGAAGTAGATGATAATAAGTTATAATCTTTAATGTGTAAAGCGGAGACGGTGCGATTTACACTGTCTGCAATGTATATAGCCTACGGTAGATGCGTTGCACACTTCCCCGCTGCTGCTGCTAAGCTGCACCACTGACGGGCTTGCCACCAGACCTGCATTACGCGCTGGCGACTCTGGACGTGCTTCGTGCCATCCCGGCGGATCCAGCTGCGTTTGTGCTTCGCCCCCTCCCCGCGGATCCGGCTGCAGTGCCCGCACCGGCGCCTCTGAACGCCCTTCGAAGGGCGCCGGGCCCCTCCCCTAGCCTAGCCTAGCCTAGTGCGAATCCGGACATCCTTGGCGCCGTGGGGTTGCCAAATCCCGCCCGGGCCAGCAGTCTAGACGGGTGCGAGTCCAGACCCAACGTCGAGCCCTAAGAATTTCTACAAAAACAAGAGGGACCTCGCAGCGGTAGCTGCTCGAGCCTAATTACTCGGTTATTGAAATAGTTGTCGATTAATTGAATAATTGATTACTTGTCGATTAATTTTTTATTATTATTTTTTTTTTTTTTTTATTTTTTTTTTTCTAAGAGCTCAGAATTGTTCATTCGGTGGTCTTACCGATTCAACGTCTTATCATCATTGCTCTTTTTTTTTTTTTTTTTTTTTTTTTTTTTTTGTGTGTGTGCGTGCGTGCGTGCGAGCGTGTGCGTGCAAATACGTATAAATTTATACTCATTAATTCACCTAAAGCCTTATAAATATCCCATTACCCTTCGCCTTAGCCAGGTACTTCAGAATCTTGCCAGAGTCGTGAAGTTTAAATGGTCAGGAGACCAGAGAAAAGGTCAGAAAAAAATAAAGAGAAAAGAAAGATAAATCAAAGTGAAATCCAGCACCGACCAAACACTTCCTGCCTTCCCCATGATTACAAAATCAAAGTCTTACGCCAACCCCGGAAGCCTCTAAATTCCAGCAAATTTAGCGAGATCTCAAGAGACCAGAGGAAAAACTAAAGAGAGGAAGGAGGGAAGGATCGATAAGGCAGAGTGAGATCCATAGAAGCCAGTACATCCAATCCATCAAAGTGAAATCCAGCACCAACAAAACCCCTCCTGCGTGGTTACAAAACCAGAGTCTTATGCCAACCCCAGAAACCTCAAACTTCCAATAAATTGAGATCTCAAGTGACCAGAGGAAAAACTAAAGAGAGGAAGGAGGGAAGGATAGATGAAGCAAAGTGAGATCCACAGACCCAGCACCCACTGATTCAAGGGGCTGTGGGAGGGAGAGGCTACTTCTGTTGAGTTTCAGTAGATGCTGGTGCGACGGATCTGGCATGCATAAGGACCACCACCAAAGAAAGAAGCCGTCAACCGCGGTCCAGCAAAACGAGCACCGCCCCCCCCCCGAAATCCCCAGGCCGCGGCAGCACCAAGGCCACCCCCAAGCCACCCAAGCAGACACCGGTCGGCGAGCCGACCCAGACGCCCGGAACACCCCCGCCCAAGCCCCGGCCCACACCCCCGAGCCCAAGGCCGCAGAACGAGGCCCAGCGGGCCCCCACAGCGCCCCACCGGTCCCCAGCCCCCATCCCCCCACGACCCCCCCGCCCCCCACCCAAACCCGCCACGACCCAGGCCCCACCACCCCCGGCCCCCAAACCCCCGAACACACCCCGACCCCCAACACCCAACCCCCCACCCACCCATACCTCCACCCCCCCCCAAACAAGCCTGTGAAGAAGAAGAAGTGTATTAAAATTGGAGGGGAGTTGAAGGGTGAAGACAGTGTTTCCACCCTTCCCCACCCCACCAAGAAATGTGTTGTGTGCCCTATGTGTATATTTACAAAGTGTATAGTGCAAAACTAGTGAAGTGAGTAAGAGGAGCGACCAGCGGGGCCTCACCCAACCCGGCGGGTGTAGGTGGCACGCCCGCCCCCCAGCACCCCCCCCCCCCCCACCCCCCACCCGCCCCCACCCCACCCATCTGGCACCACAATAGGCGGGCCGCCAGCGCAGCAGGGCTACTGGACAGCCCACCGGCCACCGGAGCCCGCCCGGGGCGCCAGGAGTTCTACCGGGGTGGGGCAGGCCTCAAACCCCCGCCCGGCCCCCGGAGCCCGACGCCCGGGCCGGGGAGGGAGCCCCAGGGAGAGGGCGGGGGAGGGGGCGGGGGCCAGACAGGGAAGGGGGGGGGGGAAGCGGGGGGAAGACGACAAGAAGGCGAAAGGGCGGCTACAGGGCAGGAGGGGGGGGGGGGGGGGGGGGTGAGTAGGAGGAGGTAGGGCGACAAGGGAAAAGGGACCGGGAGGCAGAGGAGGATGGGCGGGAGGAGGGAGAGGCAACGGGGGGGAGGAAGGGGGAGGGGAGAGGGAGCCACGGGGCACACCAGAGGCCCACCCGCGCCGCCGGGCACGGAGCAGCGGACCGCGCCGGGACGGCACCGCCCCGGGCACCAGGGAAAGCACCCCAACACCGCACCCCACAGGGGGCCCAGGGAGCGGCCAAGACGCAACCGCTACCGAGCAGACAACGGGGGGGCAGAACCACCCCCGCCCGACCACGGGGGACGGCGTCAAGAAAATTGACTAATTAGCATGCAGTAACACCAAGTGTTGATGCTTAGTGCCCACTAGAAATAAATCTTAAGGAGTTAGTGAGTAAAGTGTCGTATAGTGTGGTATGCTTGAGCCCACTAGCAGCAACTAGGTTCCTGACTATATAAAAATAAAAACAATCAGATACAAAATACCAAATACAGAAGCAGAGAAAACATTAATTCGTCGATTAATTTTGACTTGCTGGCTGTCCAGAGGTGAGCAAACTGTTGATTGTTGGTTGAAATTGCTTGTGGCGCCGCTGAGTTAGTGAAGTGATCTAATGTCCGCGCAAGTGTTTGTAGTTAACAGGAAATGCTTTAACTCTTTGATTGCCAGCCATTTTCGGAAAAGGTAACCCCATAGTGCCAGCTGATTTACAGAATTTTACCGATCTTTCAAGCTCCACAGAAAATGTTGTGTTAGGACTATGGAAACGCGGATACTACCAAATGAAAGATTGAAGTCTCATCTTTCATCTAAAAAAAGAAGTTTGTTGCTACCTTATTCAGATTTTCAGTAACCAACAATAGAAAACAGCTTCGTTTCACCCAAATCCTCTGTTTTCTTCCAAAATATGGAGAAGTCAAGCTTTTTGTGAAACGATGTTATTTCATGCACTCTAGTGAATTTGGCTTTTTTTTTTTGCATGAGTGATTCTACAAACACCTAAACTTCTATAAAACACTACCCCAACAATATGAAAGTGTTTTTGATTGCAAAATAACAGTTTATTTACATTCAACAGTAGCAATCCGAACAAACAATTTGGAAAACTCTTTACTAACTATTTACACGTGTGGGGGTGCGCATGTGTGGTGTGTGTACGTGTTACTATTTACAATTGTGTGGATGTTTCAACTACACAATCTTTCTTTTTGTGTGGTATATTGTGGAGCAATCCCTTGCGTGCAAGGGGGATGCAGCAGGATTTGCACCACAGTTTTTGTCGGTCTGCTTCTGCATGGACTGATATGCGTGGAGGTTGGTATGATGAACGATGTGCTGGAGAAGTTCATCCGTGATGAAGAGCTCCAGGATGTCAGCTGGCAATTCAGTTCTGCTGCAGCATCCCTTGGTCCTGGTTTTGCAGCAAAAGGGAAGATGGTTGGCTGCCAGCCAACTTCATCAACTTAATGCCAGCCAGAATCTTTGGGATCTGCAAATATACATTTCAATATCATATATTATTTTAGAGCACTGTGATGCAATGTGTGTGTGTGCATGTTTACCTTTTTTTTCTTGGATGTATTGGCTGATGCACATTCTGTAAATTATAGAAGACGTTTACCATCAAATACTTTATTAGTGCTGTGGAGAATCTTTTTTTTTTTTTCTTTTTACCTTTGTTCTGCTCACTGTGAGAAGGGTCACTTTCGGCCCTATGAGTAGGAGCTGAAAGAAACATATACAATTACAATACTATCGAAAGACTTTCCTTTTATTGTTGCGGTGTATTGAAAACATTTTTTGTTTTTTTACCTTTCTTTGTCGTAGAACCAGCGGATGGACGTTGCTGTGAGCACGTTCTATAAAATATACATTCACGTTTGTATAGGTAATAATGTTCTAGTGTATATCAGCACATTTACACACGCTGCTACTAGATCGCCCGAAAAGTTAGGAAAGTAATCTTACTAGCAATCGCTTAGCATGTTAGCGCTTACCTTCACGTTCTTTGGAAGACTGTCCAAGACTGTCTTGCATCGGACCCATAGTAGTCGTCATCGTCCGATGAAACGTCATCTGTGCAGACGTGCTCCGTTGTGCACCACTTTTCTCCGGTGTTAGCATCGCTATCCGGTGGGGCCTTAGGACGTTATTAGCATCGCTAGCTGGTGGGGCCTTAGGACGTGGTCGAAACGGCCGCGTCACCGCTTCAACTATGACTTAACCTCGTCATCACTGTGCTCTTTAGCACTGGTCGATGCTTTTGAGCTTTGAAAATAAGGATCAAGCGTGAGCTGATTGCCATCTGTAGCCTTTTTGACTCCCTTAGCCAAGTTAGCCATTATCTCCCCCTCAACACTCTAGCTCAGCCTCTCTCCTTCTACTGTTGTCTCCTACCCGATCTTGTCCAAAAGACTCATCACAGCCATCTAGTGGCCAGAAATACTCATTATAGTAACCCGATTGGCTTGATACTTGGAGCACAGCTGCCCAAGGCTTTCCTCCACCCGTTTCCATTAAAAAACATAGTTAACGTCAAATAACGTTTTTGGCGGCATACCCTAGGTTTATACTAAACGGCATATGACGTTTATGGCGGCCAAAGAGTTAATTGTCGCTCAGAAACAGTACAATCCAGCACGAGCTGTTAAAAAAAAAAAAAAGAAAAAAAAGAAAACATCAATAACAACACTAAACACTCATGCGGGAGTTGCCTTAGTAACCCAGTAGCAGCGCTCGGATTATTGTCGTAAAGTCCAGTGCAAATAGTCCTCATATGACAGCGATGTCATTTTTTGTCAAACGAGCCAGTTCCGAATACTGTAATTTTCAACGTATTTGCAAATTTCTGGGCATGTGATTGTGTCATTTCACTCACCACGGTGCTAGTTATATTAATTAAAATGTGTGTGTGCATCAACCTGTGTCAGTCCTGAGTATTTCTCCTTTAATTTTATACCTACACAGTGGTATTAAATAATATTTCATATTAAAATTAACAATAGAATACCTCCAAATTTTTCCTTACGGGCACTCGTATTTTTCTCAGTGCAGCATGCCCACTCGAAAACGTCACCGCTCGCCACTGCCATAGAACATTCATCAGCCAAGTACTGCACAAATCTAGCCTGTATGGAAGGGTGGCAAGGAAAAGCCACTTCTAAAAGCGAGCCACAACAAGTCACGTCTGCAGTTTGCCAGGAGCCATGTAGGAGACACTGCTGACGAGTGGAAGAAGGTGCTCTGGCTCAAAATGGAACTTTTTGGCCTACATGACAAACGCTATGTTTGGTGTAAGAACCACACTGCTAATCAGTCTCATCACACCATCCCCACTGTCCCACTGGGAGCATCATGCTCTGGGGGTGCTTTTCTTCTGCAGGGACAGGGAAGATGGTGCGAGTATAGAGATGGATGGCACCAAATACAGGCCAATATTGGAAAAGAACCTGTTTTCACAAATGCTGCCTATCTAACCTAGCTGAGCTGGAGCAGTTTTGAAAAAATTTCAGTCCCTAGAAGTGCAAAACCGATAGAGACATACCCCAAACGAATTGAAGCTGTAATTGCAGCAAAAGAGGGGGCTGACAATTCAGGGGAGGATGAATACTTTTGCACACCCTACTTTTCAATTTTTTTAGTTGCAAAACAAGTTGAAAATAAGATCCACTTTTCACTTCGTGTTTGTGTGCTACTTTGTGATTACCTTTCACATCAAATTTCCATGAAATATATTTGTTTAGGGCCGTACCATGCCAAGATGTTGAAAAACTCAAGTGAGCAAATATAGTACTTTTGTAAGGCGCTGTCGGCGTCTTATAGCGTTTTTCCACTGCAGCCCAGCACCGCGCTGGTCGGCTCGCTGGCGGGCCAACCCAGCTCAACCCATGCACGGGATGTAACGATAAGGGCAATATCGTGATATCGCAATATTAAATTTGCCACAATATCGTCGTCGTCATGTCCACGATATTTAAAAGCAACACATCTGTTCAAAAAAGTCAGATTTCCATTTGTGCAGTTGTAGCACCCTCTGGTGGCTACTTTTTTTTTTGTGTGCAATATAATTTCATTGGGGATGTTTTGGCCCTTCTATGTTTAAAATATATGCTAATTGTCAGATAATCGTCGTAATATGCTTGTGAAACGAGTCAATATGTGGAGGAACTCAATGTGTGCGTGCATTAGCAAGTGCGTTCCTTTTTATATATCTTATTGATATATACATATTATATTTATGTTTTTATAATATTTTTTACAAAAGCACAGGTTTTTTTTTTTTGCATGAGCTCTATTTTTTATTTTTATTTTTTAACAATATTGTGACCTTTTTTTTTGTATCGCCAGCCTACCCACAATATCGTGATAATATCGTATGGTGATGTTTGGCTATCGTTACATCCCTACAAAATACAGAGGCCATGGAAGAAGATGCTGCCCGGTATCGGTTGCTCGTTCTGTTATTTGTGGAGCTTCTTCAGAGCTTGCAACGGAAGGGGGATCGCCACCACGAAGAAAAGGACAATATTTTATCGTCGGAAAGCCCTCAAGGCTATGCACGCTTTACACCGGTTTTCGGCTTTTTGATGGTTCTGACCAAGTCATTTCAAAATAAGATACTGCCTAGGGGTTAAATAAGCTCATTGCATATGAAATTACAATGAAACATGATGAAATTGAATGTTTTCAAGGATGATGTAAATCAGGGGTGTCCAAACTTTTTCATTTGAGGGCCACATACAGAAAATCAGAAGGACGCAAGGGCCACATAATGTTATGAAGAGAAATTGTGTTTAGTCCTAATAATTGTACAAATAATTTATTTGTGCTTTTGCATATTTAGAAAAATGCTACAGTATATGAACCAATTTATTTGTAATAAGGCAGTAGGGTTATTAGAGTTTTGGAGTTTTTCATTTAGTTAGTTTTTATTAGTGCTTAGTTTTAATGCTTAGTTTTAGTTTAATTTGTTAGTTTCATTTTATTTTTATTTTTATGTGTATTACTTGTGCGCAATATTTAAAAAACACCATGGGAGCGACGTCATGTGAAGGTCCTTTTCTATTGGCTGCTGCTAGATGACGTCACTTCTGTTTGACATACTTTCAAATGTCATTATTATCATTATTATATTAACTCATTCACTCCCAACCATTTTCACTTAAGTGTTTTCCTGGATTTTGACTGATTTTCCAAGGCCCGCGAAATATTATGTTCTATTGCTATAAAAATATGGAACGTACCAAAAGAGAGATTAGAGTCTCTTCTATTATCAGGGGAAAAAAAAAAAAAAGTATATTCCTATCCGTTTCCGCTGTGCAACAATTAGCAGAAGAACATAGCTAAGTTTCATTGTTTTTCACAACTCTGCTTAGAACTGTGGGAAAACTGTGGGAGTTTTAACATGGCCTGGTTGATCTCTTATACTCTGCTGCCACTCAACCATTTTTCTTTTTTTCTTTTCTTTTTTTTTCTTTTATTATTTTTTGAACATATAAACAGATGAACAGCAGAGATAAAACAAAAAACAACAACAATCAAAAGAGAAGAAAATCCCAATAACATAATCATTCAATTAATCATAACTTACATGTTCAAAAGGGAGTAGGAAGAAGTTAAAAACTTATCTAGTCCTACCCCTTTTACTAAATATATTTAAACTTATTTCCTTATTAATACAATTTTAATTTACTAATTATTAAAAAATAATAATAAAATAATAAATGATATATATAACCCAAGTTATATATATATATATATATATATATATACACACAAGTGCGCTTAACATATTCACATTTACCAAAAACATATATACATAAATTTACTAAACATATACCATAATACCTATCTAGATCATTTACACATACTCACATGTACATTTTTCATAAACTGGTCTGACATAGATAATTTTTTTGAACTTTACTTTTAAACATTTTTTTAAACTCCAGCATTGAGTCACAATTTTTCAGAGCAATTTCCAAATGATTCCACAGATCAACACCTTTTACAGATACACACCTTTGCTTAATATTTGTTCTTGTTTTGGGTTTTTTGTACACCCTTGTACCCCTTATATCATAAGGACTGTGTCTAATTTCAAATAACTTCTGAGTACTGTGGCAGAGTAAATTGTTATAAACTTTATACATTATTTGTGCTATTTTAAAATCCACCAAGTCATAAAATTTCATTGCATTTAATTTAATAAATAGTGGATGTGTTGGCTCTGTATACTTTGATCCATTAATAATTCTTATAGCTTTCTTTTGCAATTTGAAAACGGTGTTAGTATTTGTTTTATATGCCATTCCCCATAATTCCACCCAATAGGTCAAATATGGTAATAATAATGAACTATATAATATATATAATGATTTCATGTTTAAAACTTAAAACATCCTTACTTTTATAGAGTATCCCTATGATTTTTGACATTTTCCTTTTAACAGTTTCTATGTGTGGCTTCCAACATAATTTATCATCGATAATAACTCCAAGGAATTTATTTTCATTCACCCTTTCTATTTCAATTGAATTCACCATAATTTTGACTTGATGAGTGATTTGTCTCGTGCCAAAAACTATGAACTTGGTTTTATTTAAATTCAATGATAATTTATTTACATCAAACCATTTTTTCAATATATTCAATTCATACTCCACAGTAGTCAGAAGCTGCTTCAGGTTTTCTCCTGAACAATAGAAAGTTGTATCATCAGCAAATAAGACACTTTTCAATGTTTTTGAGACACAGCAAATATCATTTATATACAGTATAAATAATTTAGGGCCGAGCACAGACCCTTGGGGAACTCCATGAGTGATCTTCATGTGTTCTGATTGTACATTATTAAACTGCACATACTGATATCTATTTTCCAAATAACTTTTCATCCACTTATAAGCTAAACCTCTTATTCCATATTTCTTTAATTTATTCATTAATATAGAATGATCTATAGTATCAAAAGCTTTTTTTAAATCCATAAAAATCCCAACAGTACATTTTTTATTATCTATTTCGGTAGATATTGCTTCTACAAGCTCCATGACTGCCATTGAGGTGGTCCGTTTTTCTCTAAACCCATATTGGGTTTCACTTAAGAGCTTATGTTTCTCAATAAAATTATCCAATCTATATGAAAATAATTTTTCTAGAATTTTTGAGAACTGTGGCAACAATGATATTGGTCTGTAGTTATTAAACGTGTGTCTTTCTCCACTTTTATGAACAGGAATGACTTTGGCTATCTTCATTTTTGATGGAAATATACCAGTTTTAAATGATAAATTACAAATATATGTAAAAGGTTGTACAATATATTCTATAATACTTTTTACTAATGTCATATCAATGTTAAGACAGTCAGTAGACTTTTTATTTTTTAATGTTTTCACAACATTTAATACTTCTATATCATTAACATCATTAAGAAACATTGTGGATGAATTATTTACAATGTTCTTATCTATTTCACGTTTGTTTCTTGCCTCTGGGATTTTGTTTGCCAAGTTGCTGCCCACGTTAACTAAATATTCATTAAAATTATTAGCTATGTCAGAAATTTCATCAATTACCATATCGTTATCTTTTATAAAATATTGTGGAAAATTTGTTTTTTTAGAACTTTTTTTAATTACATGATTTAGTGTTTTCCATATTTCTTGTGTATTGCTTTTATTCTGTTCTAATAATTCATAGTAATAATCTTTCTTTCTTATTCGAATAATATTTGCTAATTTATTTTTATAGATCTTGTACTTTGTTTCAGCTTCCACAGTTCTCAATTTTTAATAAATCTTTTATATAAATTATTTTTCTTTTTACATGCATTCTGTATCCCCTTCGTCATCCATGTCTTATTTGGACCATTATACTTTCTTGTAATCTTAATTGATGGACAATGTTTATTATATAGAGAAATAATGGTTGACTGAAATTCACTATATGCAATATCAGGATCGTTATTTGAATAAACCTCAGACCAGTTGTGTTTCTCTAAATCCAACTTAAAGGCAGCCATGGAGCGTGTTGTTCTTGCTCTAGTTTCAAATGTTTTCTGCAGTAGAGAGACTGCATCAAAGCCTTCTCTATGCTCTGGCAGAAAATAAACAACAAAAAACATATAAATACGTCTTTGGGACACTTAAAACATTTAAAATATGACGTATTTGTACGTTTTTGGGAGCTAATGAGTTAAAATAAATATACTAAAAATCACATTTAAAATCATCCCCAAAGGTTCATGCATTAAATTATTTACCAAAGACTAAAACAAAGGACATGTTTTCTATAATTATTAGGGCCCGAGCAGCGACCGCTGCGAGGTCCCTATTGTTTTTGTAAAAATTATTATTATTATTAGGGCCCGAGCAGCGACCGCTGCGAGGTCCCTATTGTTTTTGTAAAAATTATTATTAGGGCCCGAGCAGCGGCGGCGGCGGTGCCGCTGCGAGGCCCTATTGTTTTTGTAGGAATTCTTATTATTATTATTAGGGCCCGAGCAGCGACCGCTGCGAGGTCCCTATTGTTTTTGTAAAAATTATTATTAGGGCCCGAGCAGCGGCGGCGGCGGTGCCGCTGCGAGGCCCTATTGTTTTTGTAGGAATTATTATTATTATTATTATTATTATTATTATTATTATTATTAGGGCCCGAGCAGCGACCGCTGCGAGGTCCCTATTGTTCCTGAAGGAATTCTTATTATTAGGGCCCGAGCAGCGACCGCTGCGAGGTCCCTATTGTTTTTCGTTCGAATTATTATTATTATTATTATTATTATTCTCCGTAAACGATCGCATTTTTGAGGACCTAAACATTCACGAAAACTCACCAAACTTTGCACACTCCTCAGGCCCGGCGAAAAATTTTATATTATGAAGTCGTCATAACAACGCGACTCTAGAGCGCCCCCTAGTGTAGAAAAATAAAAACCAAGCCCGCCACGTTTGAGCTAGAGCAACGAAAATTGGCAGGCACGTGTATCACTGTGGTCATGCTTTTTCCCCCTCTGCAAACATTTTTCATCCAATTGACATCAAACTTGGCATTTATCATCTCAAGACCTGAGAGAACAACTGGGCAAAAAGTCTTGCCTTTTCGAAATACTATATGATGGGGGCGGGGCATCAAATATTGTCTTTAAAATTTCATTTGTCCAGAAAGAGCAAATGCTTAATAACCCCCATGTTCAAACTCCAAAAAATCTCAAACTTCTCAGGCAACGTAATAGTCACGGCCTGAAAACATCTATATGATAAAATTCAGTTATACATATAGCGCCACCTAGTGGTAACAATAAATGTCATACTTTACGTTTTTAGCTACTGCGCTGAGCTCGTTGAAGGGATCCAGTTGAAAGTTGGTCAGAAAAGCCTTAAGATGTTGATCATGCCCCACACCGAATATTGTAACTTTTCGCCAAAGGGCGTGGCCGCTACGGTGCCGCAAAGTCTGAAGATTTTTCGTGACAATAAAAGCTGCATGAACTTGACCGAGATGATCCTATCTTCTCAAAATTTCACACATTTGATGAGAGTCCAGCCCTAAAGACATCTACGAACTTATATTTCATCTTACTGATAGCGCCACCTAGTGGCAATTTTTTTTCTTACGAATTTTCTTCTACGTTTTTCTCAAACACGTTAACTGGACCTACCTCATATTTGCTCAGATGAGGGATTCGGCCTTCATGATGTCACAACACGAAGTTTGTAAGTTTTCGCGAATCGCTGTGGGCGTGGCTAAGCACTGTTCGCCAAGAAAACAACGCCAGTTTTTATGGTCTAAACATGCGCAGAAACTCATGAAACTTGGCACACACATCTGGCCTGGCAAAATGAGCAATATTTTATCATGTATTGTCCTATTTTTACAAAAATGACTCAATAGCGTCCCCTAGAAATTTTTAACGAAGCAGCCCCGATTGTACGTTTAAGCAAGATCTACGAAAATTTTTAGGTGTATGAGGGAGCCAAAGACCTACAAAAAAGTCTCTTGGACCCGTATGCTAAAATGAACAGGAAGTGAGCTACGAATTTTTGAATGTCCCATTTTTGACGATTTTTGCACATTTTCAGAGGGCATACTTTTGCCCACTTCTCCTACACGTTTTATCCGACTGACTTATGACTTGCCCTGAACCATGCCAAGACCTGAGCCAACAACAGACGGAAAAATCTTGACTTTTGGAAATACTATATGATGAGGGCGGGGCATCAAAATTTGTGTTTCGCACTGAAAAAGGATATGCTTAATAACTCCCCGATACATGCTCCAAAAAATCCCAAACTTGACATGTATGTTTATCGTCAAGGCCTGAAGGTATCTCTATGACAACATTCAGTTATATATGCAGCGCCACCTAGCCCTTGAGGCATGAAAAAAAAATACCCCACTTACGGGATTTTGTACAAAAAATGTAAACTCATTCTAAGTGTGATAACTAAGTCATTTAGGAATATTCTTTTACTTTCCACCACTCAAAATATTCACTGGCATCAGACCTAACCAAACATACATATTTTTGTTATTTATTTTTATGTATTTTTGATAGCCTCTATGGACATTAAAAGCAATATCGTGAATGAAGGCTATGCTTAATAACTCCCAGGTACATGCTCCAAAAAATCCCATACTTGAAATGTATATTTATAGTCAAGGCCTGAAGGTATCTCTATGACAAAATTCAGTTATAAATACAGCGCCACCTAGTCCTTGAGGCATAAAAAAAAAATGCCTCACTTACGGTATTTTTGCAAAAATTGTAAACTCATTGTAAGTGTGATAACTAAGTCATTTATGAATATTCTTTTACTTTCCACCACTCAATATGTTCACTGGTATCAGACCGATCCAAACATACGTATTTTTTATTTAGTTTTATTTATTTTTTGATCGCCTCTATGGACAATAAAAGCAACATTGTGCAATGAGTACGAGCGATGATGTGTGTGTATATTAGGGGTGTCACGATTCGCCAACTCCACGATTCGATTTAAATTTCGATTTTGGGGTCACGATTCGATTTTTTTTTCGATTTTTTTTTTTTTTTTTTTTTCCCGCTCCCCCACTTTATAACACAGAGGCATATGCTTCTGTAGGCTAAGGCTAGTCTATGATCATTGGTTCTATTCATTGTACAGTAAATCTTATTTCAAAAGATCGGCTACATATAGGTGATGCAATTTCCATATTATTTTTGTGTAAATTTATGTAATATATGATAATTGACATTAGGCAGGAATGATCAAATTCAAAGAATTTATTTACAATATAAAGTTAACCGTCTTGTTCTTACTGAAGTGTAAAATAAAAAATAAAAAAACAAAAACAAAAAGTCACAGTGGGTGCCTGCCATCTATTGACTGTTTTTGGTTACAACAGTGTGCTGTGCGTTCCTCTTAAAATAATGTGCAACAACAACAAAAAATATATTGTATCCAAAGTCATGGAACAAATACAGCCTGAACAAACTATATCCCAACATTTACAGTTGCTGGGCATACTGTAGCGTGGTTCAAGTACACTAATTAAATGTTTGAATCCAGCGTTTTCCAAGGCTGCAGGTCTGCTGCTATAAATAGACCTATGGATCTGGCGTTTCGCGCGAGCTGAAGTGTGTGGAAGTTTCACTGTAAATGAGGATGAAATAGTTGGTTGGACCGTTGTTTTCCCACTTCTAGTTGAATTTGATAAATCTAAATCTTTGTGATGCCTGCGTAAATGTCCCGTCATGTTTGTCGTGTTTCCCGTTGTTACGGCTGGCGGCTCGGGCCCGCCGCCGGCTCCGCTCCCCTAGTATGTATGTGTGTGTTTGTGTCGGCTGGTGCCCGTATAATGGTACTTCAGTTTGAATGCGCCAGCGCGACACTCTGATTGGAGGACTGTGCCAGCGCGACACTCCGATTGGACGACTGTGCCAGCGCGACACTCCGATTGGACGACTGTGCCAGCGCGACGCTATTGTGTATCCGTGTATTATACCCCTATTGGTTATTGTTGTTTCTCCTCCGTTCTGTCAGTTCTGTCAAATGCGGATATTATTTGTTCACCTTCCACTTTCACTCCCTTGTCAAACCCCTGCCTGAAATTTCAATTAAAACTACTCAGATGTTAAAGTCGACCCGTGTTTATCTACTCTATATTTTCTGTTATTGTGTTACTTCCCTTCCCCTTGACGAGCCGGGCGTAACACCGTGGCCGAGTACAGTACGCGCACATAGCATATCTTGCAACTGTGGTCTTTTTATCGACAACGTGAACGTTGTCGACATAACTCACCGGGAACGCAAAATGTTTCCAAACTGGTGACGAGAGAAGCGGGAGCGGCTTGAAGCACCATTGCTGTGTCTGTCCGCGCTTGCCATCATGACTGCAGGAGAAGTCAGCTAACAAGTGCCGTTAGCTAGTAGCTGAATGGCTGCGTCTCATTTGCTTTCCTGGGAGGTGGCGGTGGCGGCGGTGGCGGCGGTGGCGGCGGGCGCGGGGGGGGGGGGGGCATCGAATCGTGTGTCCTCTCTTCTATTTCGATGCTCGAAATCGTGACGTAATTTCGATCGATTTCGATAAAAAATCGAAATCGTGACACCCTTAGTGTATATATACTTTTACGAAAAATACCAATCAGGGCAACTCATTGCCTAAAAATAAAAAATAAGACGCTGATTTTTGCAGATCTTAACAATCACCAAAACCCATTGAGCTTGACACACTCATCACACCTGGCAAAAAAAATAAAAAATCCACATGTTTATCATGCCATTTTCAAAGAAATTCTGCTTCCAATGTGCCAGTACCCCAATGTGCAAGTTCCCCAACGTGCAAGTACCCCAACGTGGCCCGGGCTGCGAGGGCCCTTTATAGCTGCTCGCAGCTCTAGTTATTAGGGCCCGAGCAGCGACCGCTGCGAGGTCCCTATTGTTTTTGTAAAAATTATTATTATTATTATTATTATTATTAGGGCCCGAGCAGCTACCGCTGCGAGGTCCCTATTGTTTTTCGATCGGATTATTATTATTATTATTATTATTATTATTATTATTATTCTTCTTTTTCTCCGTAAACGATCACGATTTTGGGTACCTAAACATTTACGAAAACTCACCAAACTTTGCACACTCCTCAGGCCCGGCGAAAAATTAGATATTATGAAGTCGTCATAACAACGCGACTCTATAGCGCCCCCTAGCATAGAAAAATAAAAACCAAGCCCGGCATGTTTGAGCTAGAGCAACGAAAATTGGCAGGCACGTGTAGCACCCCGAGACGCACAAAAAAGTCTATTGGGACCATGTAGCTAAAATGTACAGGAAGTGAGCTATGAATTTTTTAATGTCCAATTTTGGCCTATTTTGGCACATTCACTGTGGTCATGCTTTTTCCCCCTTTGCAAACATTTTTCATCCAATTGACTTCAAACTTGGCATTTATCATCTCAAGACCTGAGAGAACAACTGGGGAAAAAATCTTGCCTTTTCGAAATACTATATGACGGGGGCGGGGCAGCAAATATTGCCTTTAAAATTTCATTTGTCCAGAAAGAGCAAATGCTTAATAACTCCCATGTTCAAGCTCCAAAAAATCTCAAACTTATCAGGCAACTTAATAGTCACGGCCTGAAAACATCTATATGATAAAATTCAGTTATCCATGTAGCGCCACCTAGTGGTAACAATAAATGTCATACTTTACGTTTTTAGCTACTGTGCTGAGCTCGTTGAAGGGATCCAGTTGAAAATTGGTCAGAAAAGCCTTAAGATGTTGATCATGCCCCACACCGAATATTGTAACTTTTGGCCAAAGGGCGTGGCCGCTACGGTGCCGCAAAGTCTGAAGATTTCTCGTGACAACAAAAGCTGCATTAACTTGACCGAGATGATGCTATCTTCTCAAAATTGTACACAATTGATGAGAGTCCAGCCCTAAAGACATCTACAAACTTATATTTCATCTTACTGATAGCGCCACCTACTGGCAATTTTTTTTCTTACGATTTTTCTTCAATGTTTTTCTCCAACCATGTTAACTGGACCTACCTCATATTTGCTCAGATGAGGGTGTCGGCCTTCATGCTGTCACAACACGAAGTTTGTGAGTTTTCGCGAGTCGCTGTGGGCGTGGCCAAGCGCTGTTCGCCAAGAAAACAACGCCAATTTTGAGGGCCTAAACTGGCACAGAAACACACGAAACTTGGCACACACAGCTGGTCTGGCAAAATGAGCAATTTTTTATCGGCGATTGTGCTATTTTTACAAAAATGACTCAATAGCGCCCCCTAGAAATCTTTAACGAAACAGCCCCAGTTGTACGTTTAAGCAAGAACGACGAATATTTTTAGGTGTATGAGGGAGCCCAAGACCTACAAAAAAGTCTCTTGTACCCATATGCTAAAATGAACAGGAAGTGAGCTACGAATTTTTGAATGTCCCATTTTTGACGATTTTTGCACATTCACAGGGGGCAGACTTTTGCCCACTTCTCCTACACGTTTCATCCGACTGAGTTAAGACTTGGCCTGGACCATGTCAAGACCTGAGCCAACGACAGGGGGAAAATTTTTGACTTTTCAAAATACTATATGATGAGGGCGGGGCATCAAAATTTGTGTTTCGCAATGAAAAAGGATATGCTTGATAACTCCCCGGTACATGCTCCAAAAAATCCCAAACTTGACATGTATGTTTATCGTCAAGGCCTGAAGTTATCTCTATGACAACATTCAGTTATATATGCAGCGCCACCTAGCCCTTCAGGCATAAAAAAAAAATACCCCACATACGGTATTTTGTACAAAAAATGTAAACTCATTCTAAGTGTGATAACTAAGTCATTTATGAATATTCTTTTAGTTTCCACCACTCAAAATGTTCACTGGCATCAGACTTATCCAAACATATATATATTTTTATTTATTTTTGATAGCCTTTATGGACATTAAAAGCAATATCGTGAATGAAGGATATGCTTAATAACTCCACGGTACATGCTCCAAAAAAAATCCCACACTTGACATGTATGCTTATAATCAAGGCCTGAAGGTATCTCTATGACAACATTCAGTTATAAATACAGCGCCACCTAGCCCTTGAGGCTTATAGAAAAAAAAATAAAAAATACCCCACATACGGTATTTTGTACAAAAAATGTACACTCATTCTAAGTGTGATAACTAAGTCATTTATGAATATTCTTTTAGTTTCCACCACTCAAATTGTTCACTGGCTTCACACCGATCCAAACGTATGTACGTTTCCATTTTGTTTTATTCATTTTTGATTGCCCCTTTGGACAATAAAAGTAACATTGTGCAATGAGTACAACGAGCGATGATGTGTATATACACTTTTACAAAAAATACCAATCAGGGCAACTCATTGCCTAAAAATAAAAAAGGACGCTGATTTTTGCAGGTCTTAACAACCACCAAAACCCGTTGAGCTTGACACACACTGGCAAAAAAAAACATTCTACATGTAAACGTTTATTATGCCATTTTCAAAGAAATTTTGCTTCCAATATGCCAGTACCCCAACGTGCAAGGACCCCAACATGGCCCGGGCTGCGAGGGCCCTTTATAGCTGCTCGCAGCTCTAGTTAGGGCCCGAGCAGCTACCGCTGCGAGGTCCCTATTGTTTTTCGATCGGATTATTATTATTAGGGCCCGAGCAGCGACCGCTGCGAGGTCCCTATTGTTCCTGAAGGAATTCTTATTATTCTTCTTCTTCTTCTTCTTCTTTTTCTTTATTATTCTTTTCCGCAAACAACCACATTTTTGAGGCACTAAACATGAACGAAAACTCACCAAACTTTACACGCAGATCGGGCCTGGCGAAAAATTTGATATTTTAAAGTCGCCATACATGATAACAGAAAAATGGCTCTGTAGCGCCACCTACATAGGTTTAACGGATCCCTGTCCCGCTACGATTATCCTATGGCTACGAAAATTGTGTGGCACCTGTAGCACATCCAGATGAACAAAAACCTCTTTGATATGTGTACCCTAAAATAGACAGGAAGTGAGGTATGAGTATTTGAATGTCCAATTTTGGCCCATTTTTGCACATTTACAGGGGTCATACTTTTGCCCGCTTCTCCTACACGGTTAACCCGATTGACTTCAAACTTGGGCTGTACCATCTCAACACCTGGGACAACATCATGGTAAAAAATCAAAAGTTTTTGACATACTATATGACGGTGGCGGGGCATCAAATTTACAGTTTCAAAATTCTTACTTAACAAAGCATTGCCGGTGGTACGTTTAATTGAGAGCCATGAAAATTGGTACACATATGTAACAGACTATGATCTACAAAAAAGCCTGTTGGTGCCATATGCTAAACCTAACAGGAAGTCCGCCAGAGGCGAGGTATCAAATTTTGTGTTTCAAAATTCTTATTTAATGAAGCATTCCCGGCTGTACATTTCACCTAGAGTTACCAACATTTGAAGACATATGTAACAGCCCTCAAGGTACAAAAAACTCTTTTTGAACCATATGCTAAACCGAACAGGAAGTCCGCCATTTTGATTTACTTTGGAACGTGTTGCCATTTTTTGGGCCATTTCATAGGGGTCTTATTTTAACGAACTCCTCCTACAGAGTTTATCCGATCATCTCCAAACTTGGTGTGATTCATCTTAAAATGTTGAAGATGAAAAGTTATTGAAAGCTTTTTATTTCGTCGCACGCTGTTGCCGTGGCATGCACAGTTTGCAAAGGAAAACATTCCCTCTTAATGAAGCATTCCCAGTTGTACGAAGCAGCTAGAGCTACGAAAATTTGGAGACAAATTTAACAGCCCACGATGTACAAAAAAGTCTCTTGGTGCCATGTGCTAAACCCAACAGGAAGTCCCGTAGGGGCCGGTCATCACATTTTGAGGTAAAAAACTCCTCTTTAACGAAGCATTCCCGGTTGTACGTTTCACCTAGCGCTATGATAATTTAGAGGCATACATAAGAGCCCACGATGTACAAAAAAGTCTCTTGGAACTATCTGCTAAACCAAACAGGAAGTCCGCCATTTTGATTTACGTTGGGATTTGTAGCCATTTTTTGTGGCCTTTTTTAGGGGTCATATTTTAACGAACTCCTCCTACAAAATTTATCCGACTGTCTTCAAACTTGGTGTGCTTCATCTTAAGATGTTTAAGATACAAAGTTATCGAAAGTTATTTATTTTGTCGCACACCGTTTCATGGCGATGCATTGTTTGCCAAGTAAAATGCTGCTTTTTTTTTTTTGGTCTAAACATGTGCAAAAACTCATGAAACTTTACACACACATCAGGCTTGTCATAAGCATGAATATTTTAGAGATTTCTTATTAAATTTGCAATAAATGCTTCAATAGCGCCCTCTAGACATTTTTATGAAGTCTTTCCGATTATATGATTCAGCTAGATGTGTGAATATTGGCAGGCATGCCTAATATATTCAAAAAGTATTCTATATAGCCATGTGCCAATCCATTTTGATTTTATTTTGTTAATTGTGCATCATTTTTGGCCTTTCCATGAAACTTTACAAACACAAAGCATGGCAAAAACGTTTAAAATTTAGATGGTTTCCTATTTGACAGTACCCCAACATGCCAGTACCCCGACGTGCAAATACCCCAACGTGGCCCGGGTTGCGAGGGCCCTTTATAGCTGCTCGCAGCTCTAGTTATTATTATTATTCTTCTTCTTCTTTATTCTCCGCAAACAATCGCGATTTTGGGTACCTAAATATTCACGAAAACTCACCGAACTTTGCACACTCCTCAGGTCCGGCGAAAAATTTGATATTATGAAGTCGTTATAACAACGCGACTCTATAGCGCCCCCTAGCATAGAAAAATAAAAACCAAGCCCGGCACGTTTGAGCTAGAGCAACGAAAATTGGCAGGCACGTGTAGTACCCCGAGACGCACAAAAAAGTCTATTGGGACCATGTAGCTAAAATGTACAGGAAGTGAGCTATGAATTTTTTTATGTCCAATTTTGGCCTATTTTGGCACATTCACTGTGGTCATGCTTTTTCCCCCTATGCAAACATTTTTCATCCCATTGACTTCAAACTTGGTATTTATCATCTCAAGACCTAAGAGAACAGCTGGGCAAAAAGTCTTGCCTTTTCGAAATACTATATGACGGGGGCGGGGCATCAAATATTGCCTTTAAAATTTCATTTGTCCAGAAAGAGCAAATGCTGAATAACTCCCATGTACAAGCTCCAAAAAATCTCAAACTTCTCAGGCAACGTAATAGTCACGGCCTGAAAACATCTATATGACAAAATTCAGTTATACATATAGCGCCACCTAGTGGTTACAATAAATGTCATACTTTACGTTTTTAGCTACTGTGCTGAGCTCGTTGAAGGGATCCAGTTGAAAATTGGTCAGAAAAGCCTTAAGATGTTGATGATGCCCCACACCGAATATTGTAACTTTTCGCCAAAGGGCGTGGCCGCTACGGTGACACAAAGTCTGAAGATTTTTCGTGACAATAAAAGCTGCATTAACTTGACCGAGATGATCCTATATTCTCAAAATTTCACACATTTGACGAGAGTCCAGCTCTAAAGACATCTACTAACTTACATTTCATCTAACTGATAGCGCCACCTAGTGGCAATTTTTTTTCTTACGAATTTTCTTCTACGTTTTTCTCCAAACACGTTAACTGGACCTACCTCATATTTGCTCAGATGAGGGTTTCGGCCTTCATGATGTCACAACACGAAGTTTGTGAGTTTTCGCGAATTGCTGTGGGCGTGGCTAAGCGCTGTTCGCCAAGAAAACAACGCCAGTTTTGAGGGTCTAAACATGCACAGAAACTCCTGAAACTTGGCACACACATCTGGCCTGGTAAAATGAGCAATATTTTATTGTTGATTGTGCTATTTTTACAAAAATGACTCAATAGCGCCCCCTCGAAATTTTTAACGAAGCAGCCCCGGTTGTACGTTTAAGCAAGAACGACGAATATTTTCAGGTGTATGAGGGAGCCCAAGACCTACAAAAAAGTCTCTTGTACCCATATGCTAAAATGAACAGGAAGTGAGCTACGAATTTTTGAATGTCCCATTTTTGACGATTTTTGCACATTCACAGGGGGCAGACTTTTGCCCACCTCTCCTACACGTTTCATCCGACTGAGTTAAGACTTGGCCTGGACCATGTCAAGACCTGAGCCAACGACAGGGGGAAAAATTTTGACTTTTCGAAATACTATATGATGAGGGCGGGGCATCAAAATTTGTGTTTCGCAATGAAAAAGGATATGCTTGATAACTCCCCAGTACATGCTCCAAAAAATCCCAAACTTGACATGTATGTTTATCGTCAAGGCCTGAAGTTATCTCTATGACAACATTCAGTTATATATGCAGCGCCACCTAGCCCTTGAGGCATGAAAAAAAAATACCCCACATACGGTATTTTGTACAAAAAATGTAAACTCATTCTAAGTGTGATAACGAAGTCATTTATGAATATTCTTTTAGTTTCCACCACTCAAAATGTTCACTGGCATCAGACTTATCCAAACATATATATATTTTTATTTATTTTTGATAGCCTCTATGGACATTAAAAGCAATATCGTGAATGAAGGATATGCTTAATAACTCCACGGTACATGCTCCAAAAAAAATCCCACACTTGACATGTATGCTTATAATCAAGGCCTGAAGGTATCTCTATGACAACATTCAGTTATAAATACAGCGCCACCTAGCCGTTGAGGCTTATATAAAAAAAATTAAAAAAATACCCCACATACGCTATTTTGTACAAAAAATGTACACTCATTCTAAGTGTGATAACTAAGTCATTTATGAATATTCTTTTAGTTTCCACCACTCAAATTGTTCACTGGCTTCACACCGATCCAAACGTATGTACGTTTCCATTTTGCTTTATTCATTTTTGATTGCCCCTTTGGACAATAAAAGTAAACATTGTGCAATGAGTACAACGAGCGATGATGTGTATATACACTTTTACAAAAAAATACCAATCAGAGCAACTCATTGCCTAAAAATAAATAAGGACGCTGATTTTTGCAGGTCTTAACAATCACCAAAATCCGTTGAGCTTGACAGACACTGGCAAAAAAAAATATTCTACATGTAAACGTTTATTATGCCATTTTCAAAGAAATTTTGCTTCCAATATGCCAGTACCCCAACGTGCCAGTACCCCAACGTGCAAGTACCCCAACGTGCAAGGACCCCAACGTGGCCCGGGCTGCGAGGGCCCTTTATAGCTGCTCGCAGCTCTAGTTATTATTATTCTTCTTCTTCTTCTTCTTCTTCTTCTTCTCCGCAAACGATCACGATTTTGGGTACCTAAACATTTACGAAAACTCACCAAACTTTGCACACTCCTCAGGCCCGGTGAAAAATTTTATATTATGAAGTCGTCATAACAACGCGACTCGATAGCGCCCCCTAGCGTAGAAAAATAAAAACCAAGCCCGGCATGTTGGAGCTAGAGCAACAAAAATTGGCAGGCACGTGTAGCACCCCGAGACGCACAAAAAAGTCTATTGGGACCATGTAGCTAAAATGTACAGGAAGTGAGGTATGAATTTTTTTATGTCCAATTTTGGCCTATTTTGGCACATTCACTGTGGTCATGCTTTTTCCCCCTTTGCAAACATTTTTCATCCAATTGACTTCAAACTTGGCATTTATCATCTCAAGACCTGGGAGAACAACTGGGCAAAAAATCTTGCCTTTTCGAAATACTATATGATGGGGGCGGGGCATCAAATATTGTCTTTAAAATTTCATTTGTCCAGAAAGAGCAAATGCTTAATAACTCCCATGTACAAGCTCCAAAAAATCTCAAACTTCTCAGGCAACGTAATAGTCACGGCCTGAAAACACCTATATGAAAAAATTCAGTTATACATATAGCGCCACCTAGTGGTTACAATAAATGTCATACTTTACGTTTTTAGCTACTGTGCTGAGCTCGTTGAAGGGATCCAGTTGAAAATTGGTCAGAAAAGCCTTAAGATGTTGATGATGCCCCACACCGAATATTGTAACTTTTCGCCAAAGGGCGTGGCCGCTACGGTGACGCAAAGTCTGAAGATTTTTCGTGACAATAAAAGCTGCATGAACTTGACCGAGATGATCCTATCTTCTCAAAATTTCACACATTTGATGAGAGTCCAGCCCTAAAGACATCTACGAACTTATATTTCATCTAACTGATAGCGCCACCTAGTGGCAATTTTTTTTCTTACGAATTTTCTTGTACATTTTTCTCCAAACACGTTAACTGGACCAACCTCATATTTGCTCAGATGGGGGTTTCGGCCTTCATGATGTCACAACACGAAGTTTGTGAGTTTTCGCGAATCGCTGTGGGCGTGGCTAAGCACTGTTCGCCAAGAAAACAACGCTAGTTTTGATGGTCTAAACATGCGCAGAAACTCATGAAACTTGGCACACACATCTGGCCTGGTAAAATGAACAATATTTTATTGTTGATTGTACTATTTTTACAAAAATGACTCAATAGCGCCCCCTAGAAATTTTTAACGAAGCAGCCCAGATTGTACGTTTAAGCAAGATCTACGAAAATTTTTAGGTGTATGAGGGAGTCCAAGACCTACAAAAAAGTCTCTTGGACCTATGTGCTAAAATGAACAGGAAGTGAGCTATGAATTTTTGAATGTCCCATTTTTGACGATTTTTGCACATTTTCAGGGGGCATACTTTTGCCCACTTCTCCTACACATTTCATCCGACTGACTTTAGACTTGACCTGGACCATGTCAAGACCTGAGCCAACTACAGGCAGAAAAATCTTGACTTTTGGAAATACTATATGATGAGGGCGGGGCATCAAATTTTGTGTTTCGCACTGAAAAAGGATATGCTTAATAACTCCCCGGTACATGCTCCAAAAAATCCCAAACTTGACATGTATGTTTATAGTCAAAGCCTGAAGGTATCTCTATGACAAAATTCAGTTATATATGCAGCGCCACCTCGCCCTTCAGGCGTGAAAAAAAAATACCCCACATACGGTATTTTGTACAAAAAATGTCAACTCATTCTAAGTGTGATAACTCCCATGTTCAAGCTCCAAAAAATCTCAAACTTCTCAGGCAACGTAATAGTCACGGCCTGAAAACATCTATATGATAAAATTCAGTTATACATATAGCGCCACCTAGTGGTGACAATAAATGTCATACTTTACGTTTTTAGCTACTGCGCTGAGCTCGTTGAAGGGATCCAGTTGAAAGTTGGTCAGAAAAGCCTTAAGATGTTGTTCATGCCCAACACCGAATATTGTAACTTTTCGCCAAAGGGCGTGGCCGCTACGGTGCAGCAAAGTCTGAAGATTTTTCGTGACAATAAAAGCTGCATGAACTTGACCGAGATGATCCTATCTTCTCAAAATTTCACACATTTGATGAGAGTCCAGCCCTAAAGACATCTACGAACTTATATTTCATCTTACTGATAGCGCCACCTAGTGGCAATTTTTTTTCTTACGAATTTTCTTGTACATTTTTTCTCCAAACACGTTAACTGGACCAACCTCATATTTGCTCAGATGAGGGTTTCGGCCTTCATGATGTCACAACACGAAGTTTGTGAGTTTTCGCGAATCGCTGTGGGCGTGGCTAAGCACTGTTCGCCAAGAAAACAACGCCAGTTTTGAGGGTCTAAACATGCGCAGAAACTCATGAAACTTGGCACACACATCTGGCCTGGTAAAATGAACAATATTTTATTGTTGATTGTGCTATTTTTACAAAAATGACTCAATAGCGCCCCCTAGAAATTTTTAACGAAGCAGCCCCGATTGTACGTTTAAGCAAGATCTACGAAAATTTTTACGTGTATGAGGGAGCCAAAGACCTACAAAAAAGTCTCTTGGACCCATATGCTAAAATGAACAGGAAGTGAGCTACGAATTTTTGAATGTCCCATTTTTTACGATTTTTGCACATTTTCAGAGGGCATACTTTTGCCCACTTCTCCTACACGTTTTATCCGACTGACATATGACTTGACCTGGACCATGCCAAGACCTGAGCCAACAACAGACGGAAAAATCTTGACTTTTGGAAATACTATATGATGAGGACGGGGCATCAAAATTTGTGTTTCGCACTGAAAAAGGATATGCTTAATAACTCCCCGATACATGCTCCAAAAAATCCCAAACTTGACATGTATGTTTATCGTCAAGGCCTGAAGGTATCTCTATGACAACATTCAGTTATATATGCAGCGCCACCTAGCCCTTGAGGCATGAAAAAAAAATACCCCACTTACGGTATTTTGTACAAAAAATGTAAACTCATTCTAAGTGTGATAACTAAGTCATTTAGGAATATTCTTTTACCTTCCACCACTCAAAATATTCACTGGCATCAGACCTAACCAAACATACATATTTTTGTTATTTAGTTTTATGTATTTTTGATAGCCTCTATGGACATTAAAAGCAATATCGTGAATGAAGGCTATGCTTAATAACTCCCAGGTACATGCTCCAAAAAATCCCATATTTGAAATGTATATTTAGAGTCAAGGCCTGAAGGTATCTCTATGACAAAATTCAGTTATAAATACAGCGCCACCTAGTCCTTGAGGCATAAAAAAAAATGCCTCACTTACGGTATTTTTGCAAAAATTGTAAACTCATTGTAAGTGTGATAACTAAGTCATTTATGAATATTCTTTTACTTTCCACCACTCAATATGTTCACTGGTATCAGACCTATCCAAACATACGTATTTTTTATTTAGTTTTTTTTTTTTTTTTTATCGCCTCTATGGACAATAAAAGCAACATTGTGCAATGAGTACGAGCGATGATGTGTGTATATATACTTTTACGAAAAATACCAATCAGAGCAACTCATTGCCTAAAAATAAAAAAAAGACGCTGATTTTTGCAGATCTTAACAATCACCAAAACCCATTGAGCTTGACACACTCATCACACCTGGCAAAGAAAAAAAAAAAAGTCCACATGTTTATCATGCCATTTTCAAAGAAATTCTGCTTCCAATGTGCCAGTACCCCAATGTGCAAGTTCCCCAACGTGCAAGTACCCCAACGTGGCCCGGGCTGCGAGGGCCCTTTATAGCTGCTCGCAGCTCTAGTTATTATTATTCTTTATTCTCCGCAAACGATCGCGATTTTGGGTACCTAAACATTCACGAAAACTCACCGAACTTTGCACACTCCTCAGGCCTGGCGAAAAATTTGATATTATTAAGTCGTCATAACAATGCGACTCGATAGCGCCCCCTAGCGTAGAAAAATAAAAACCAAGCCCGGCACGTTTGAGCAAGAGCAACAAAAATTGGCAGGCACGTGTAGCACCCCGAGACGCACAAAAAGGTCTATTGGGACCATGTAGCTAAAATGTACAGGAAGTGAGCTATGAATTTTTTTATGTCCAATTTTGGCCTATTTTGGCACATTCACTGTGGTCATGCTTTTTCCCCCTTTGCAAACATTTTTCATCCAATTGACTTCAAACTTGGCATTTATCATCTCAAGACCTGAGAGAACAACTGGGCAAAACATCTTGCCTTTTTGAAATACTATATGACGGGGGCGGGGCATCAAATATTGCCTTTAAAATTTCATTTGTCCAGAAAGAGCAAATGCTTAATAACTCCCATGTTCAAGCTCCAAAAAATCTCAAACTTCTCAGGCAACGTAATAGTCACGGCCTGAAAACATCTATATGATAAAATTCAGTTATACATATAGCGCCACCTAGTGGTTACAATAAATGTCAGGGATCCATTTGAAAATTGGTCAGAAAAGCCTTAAGATGTTGATCATGCCCCACACCGAATATTGTAACTTTTGGCCAAAGGGCGTGGCCGCTACGGTGACGCAAATTCTGAAGATTTTTCGTGAAAATAAAAGCTGCATTAACTTGACCGAGATGATCCTATCTTCTCAAAATTTCACACATTTGATGAGAGTCCAACCCTAAAGACATCTACTGACTTATATTTCATCTAACTGATAGCGCCACCTAGTGGCAATTTTTTTTATTACGAATTTTCTTCTACGTTTTTCTCCAAACACGTTAACTGGACCTACCTCATATTTGCTCAGATGAGGGTTTCGGCCTTCATGATGTCACAACACGAAGTTTGTGAGTTTTCGCGAATTGCTGTGGGTGTGGCTAAGCGCTGTTCGCCAAGAAAACAACGCCAGTTTTGAGGGTCTAAACATGCACAGAAACTCATGAAACTTGGCACACACATCTGGCCTGGTAAAATGAGCAATATTTTATTGTTGATTGTGCTATTTTTACAAAAATGACTCAATAGCGCCCCCTAGAAGTTTTTAACGAAGCAGCCCCAGTTGTACGTTTAAGCAAGAACGACGAATATTTTTAGGTGTATGAGGGAGCCCAAGACCTACAAAAAAGTCTCTTGGACCTATATGCTAAAATGAACAGGAAGTGAGCTACGAATTTTTGAATGTCCCATTTTTGACGATTTTTGCACATTCACAGGGGGCAGACTTTTGCCCACTTCTCCTACACGTTTCATCCGACTGAGTTAAGACTTGGCCTGGACCATGTCAAGACCTGAGCCAACGACAGGGGGAAAAATTTTGACTTTTCGAAATACTATATGATGAGGGCGGGGCATCAAAATTTGTGTTTCACAATGAAAAAGGATATGCTTGATAACTCTCCGGCACATGCTCCAAAAAATCTCAAACTTGACATGTATGTTTATCGTCAAGGCCTGAAGTTATCTCTATGACAACATTCAGTTATAAATACAGCGCCACCTAGCCCTTGAGGCTTATATAAAAAAAATAAATAAATACCCCACATACGGTATTTTGTACAAAAAATGTACACTCATTCTAAGTGTGATAACTAAGTCATTTATGAATATTCTTTTAGTTTCCACCACTCAAATTGTTCACTAGCTTCACACCAATCCAAACGTATGTACGTTTCCATTTTGTTTTATTCATTTTTTATTGCCCCTTTGGACAATAAAAGTAACATTGTGCAATGAGTACAACGAGCGATGATGTGTATATTCACTTTTACAAAAAAATACCAATCAGGGCAACTCATTGCCTAAAAATAAAAAAGGACGCTGATTTTTGCAGGTCTTAACAATCACCAAAACCCATTGAGCTTGATACACACACTGGCAAAAAAATATTCTACATGTAAACGTTTATTATGCCATTTTCAAAGAAATTTTGCTTCCAATATGCCAGTACCCCAATGTGCCAGTACCCCAACGTGCAAGTACCCCAACGTGCAAGGACCCCAACGTAGCCCGGGCTGCGAGGGCCCTTTATAGCTGCTCGCAGCTCTAGTTCTTTTTCTTCTTCTTCTTCTTCTTTATTCTCCGCAAACGATCGCGATTTTGGGTACCTAAACATTCACGAAAACTCACCGAACTTTGCACACTCCTCAGGCCCGGCGAGAAATTTGATATTATTAAGTCGTCATAACAATGCGACTCGATAGCGCCCCCCTGCGTAGAAAAATAAAAACCAAGCCCGGCACGTTTGAGCTAGAGCAACAAAAATTGGCAGGCACGTGTAGCACCCCGAGACGCACAAAAAAGTCTATTGGGACCATGTAGCTAAAATGTACAGGAAGTGAGCTATGAATTTTTTTCTGTCCAATTTTGGCCTATTTTGGCACATTCACTGTGGTCATGCTTTTTCCCCCTTTGCAAACATTTTTCATCCAATTGACTTCAAACTTGGCATTTATCATCTCAAGACCTGAGAGAAAAACTGGGCAAAACATCTTGCCTTTTTGAAATACTATATGACGGGGGCGGGGCATCAAATATTGCCTTTAAAATTTCATTTGTCCAGAAAGAGCAAATGCTTAATAACTCCCATGTTCAAGCTCCAAAAAATCTCAAACTTCTCAGGCAACGTAATAGTCACGGCCTGAAAACATCTATATGATAAAATTCAGTTATACATATAGCGCCACCTAGTGGTTACAATAAATGTCATACTTTACGTTTTTAGCTACTGTGCTGAGCTTGTTGAAGGGATCCATTTGAAAATTGGTCAGAAAAGGCTTAAGATGTTGATCATGCCCCACACCGAATATTGTAACTTTTCGCCAAAGGGCGTGGCCGCTACGGTGACGCAAATTCTGAAGATTTTTCGTGAAAATAAAAGCTGCATTAACTTGACCGAGATGATCCTATCTTCTCAAAATTTCACACATTTGATGAGAGTCCAGCCCTAAAGACATCTACTGACTTATATTTCATCTAACTGATCGCGCCACCTAGTGGCAATTTTTTTTATTACGAATTTTCTTCTACGTTTTTCTCCAAACACGTTAACTGGACCTACCTCATATTTGCTCAGATGAGGGTTTCGGCCTTCATGATGTCACAACACGAAGTTTGTGAGTTTTCGCGAATTGCTGTGGGTGTGGCTAAGCGCTGTTCGCCAAGAAAACAACGCCAGTTTTGAGGGTCTAAACATGCACAGAAACTCATGAAACTTGGCACACACATCTGGCCTGGTAAAATGAGCAATATTTTATTGTTGATTGTGCTATTTTTACAAAAATGACTCAATAGCGCCCCCTAGAAGTTTTTAACGAAGCAGCCCCGGTTGTACGTTTAAGCAAGAACGACGAATATTTTTAGGTGTATGAGGGAGCCCAAGACCTACAAAAAAAGTCTCTTGGACCCATATGCTAAAATGAACAGGAAGTGAGCTACGAATTTTTGAATGTCCCATTTTTGACAATTTTTGCACATTCACAGGGCGCAGACTTTTGCCCACTTCTCCTACACGTTTCATCTGACTGAGTTAAGACTTGACCTGGACCATGTCAAGACCTGAGCCAACGACAGGGGGAAAAATCTTGACCTTTCGAAATACTATATGATGAAGGCGGGGCATCAAAATTTGTGTTTCTCACTGAAAAAGGATATGCTTAATAACTCCCCGGTACATGCTCCAAAAAATCCCAAACTTGACATGTATGTTTATCGTCAAGGGCTGAAGCTATCTCTATGACAACATTCAGTTATATATGCAGCGCCACCTAGCCCTTGAGGCATAAAAAAAAAATACCCCACATACGGTATTTTGTACAAAAAATGTAAACTCATTCTAAGTGTGATAACTAAGTCATTTATGAATATTCTTTTAGTTTCCACCACTCAAAATGTTCACTGGCATCAGACTTATCCAAACATATATATATTTTTATTTATTTTTGATAGCCTCTGTGGACATTAAAAGCAATATCGTGAATGAAGGATATGCTTAATAACTCCACGGTACATGCTCCAAAAAAAATCCCACACTTGACATGTATGCTTATAATCAAGGCCTGAAGGTATCTCGATGACAACATTCAGTTATAAATACAGCGCCACCTAGCCCTTGAGGCTTATATAAAAAAAAAAACCACATACGGTATTTTGTACAAAAAAATGTAAACTCATTCTAAGTGTGATGACTAAGTCATTTATGAATATTCTTTTAGTTTCCACCACTCAAATTGTTCACTGGCTTCACACCGATCCAAACGTATGTACGTTTCCATTTTGTTTTATTCATTTTTGATTGCCCCTTTGGACAATAAAAGTAACATTGTGCAATGAGTACAACGAGCGATGATGTATATATACACTTTTACAAAAAATACCAATCAGGGCAACTCATTGCCTAAAAATAAAAAAGGACGCTGATTTTTGCAGGTCTTAACAATCACCAAAACCCGTTGAGCTTGACACACACTGGCAAAAAAAATATTCTCCATGTAAACGTTTATTATGCCATTTTCAAAGAAATTTTGCTTCCAATATGCCAGTACCCCAACGTGCCAGTACACTAACGTGCAAGTACCCCAACGTGCAAGGACTCCAACGTGGCCCGGGCTGCGAGGGCCCTTTATAGCTGCTCGCAGCTCTAGTTATTATTATTATTATTATTATTATTAGGGCCCGAGCAGCTACCGCTGCGAGGTCCCTATTGTTTTTCGATCGGATTATTATTATTATTATTATTATTATTATTATTATTCTCCGTAAACGATCACGATTTTGGGTACCTAAACATTTACGAAAACTCACCAAACTTTGCACACTCCTCAGGCCCGGCGAAAAATTTGATATTATGAAGTCGTCATAACAACGCGACTCTATAGCGCCCCCTAGCATAGAAAAATAAAAACCAAGCCCGGCATGTTTGAGCTAGAGCAACGAAAATTTGCAGGCACGTGTAGCACCCCGAGACGCACAAAAAAGTCTATTGGGACCATGTAGCTAAAATGTACAGGAAGTGAGCTATGAATTTTTTAATGTCCAATTTTGGCCTATTTTGGCACATTCACTGTGGTCATGCTTTTTCCCCCTTTGCAAACATTTTTCATCCAATTGACTTCAAACTTGGCATTTATCATCTCAAGACCTGAGAGAACAACTGGGGAAAAAATCTTGCCTTTTCGAAATACTATATGACGGGGGCGGGGCATCAAATATTGCCTTTAAAATTTCATTTGTCCAGAAAGAGCAAATGCTTAATAACTCCCATGTTCAAGCTCCAAAAAATCTCAAACTTATCAGGCAACTTAATAGTCACGGCCTGAAAACATCTATATGATAAAATTCAGTTATCCATGTAGCGCCACCTAGTGGTAACAATAAATGTCATACTTTACGTTTTTAGCTACTGTGCTGAGCTCGTTGAAGGGATCCAGTTGAAAATTGGTCAGAAAAGCCTTAAGATGTTGATCATGCCCCACACCGAATATTGTAACTTTTCGCCAAAGGGCGTGGCCGCTACGGTGCCGCAAAGTCTGAAGATTTCTCGTGACAACAAAAGCTGCATTAACTTGACCGAGATGATGCTATCTTCTCAAAATTTTACACAATTGATGAGAGTCCAGCCCTAAAGACATCTACAAACTTATATTTCATCTTACTGATAGCGCCACCTACTGGCAATTTTTTTTCTTACAATTTTTCTTCAATGTTTTTCTCCAACCATGTTAACTGGACCTACCTCATAATTGCTCAGATGAGGGTGTCGGCCTTCATGCTGTCACAACACGAAGTTTGTGAGTTTTCGTGAGTCGCTGTGGGCGTGGCTAAGCGCTGTTCGCCAAGAAAACAACGCCAATTTTGAGGGCCTAAACTGGCACAGAAACACACGAAACTTGGCACACACAGCTGGCCTGGCAAAATGAGCAATTTTTTATCGGCGATTGTGCTATTTTTACAAAAATGACTCAATAGCGCCCCCTAGAAATCTTTAACGAAACAGCCCCAGTTGTACGTTTAAGCAAGAACGACGAATATTTTTAGGTGTATGAGGGAGCCCAAGACCTACAAAAAAGTCTCTTGTACCCATATGCTAAAATGAACAGGAAGTGAGCTACGAATTTTTGAATGTCCCATTTTTGACGATTTTTGCACATTCACAGGGGGCAGACTTTTGCCCACTTCTCCTACACGTTTCATCTGACTGAGTTAAGACTTGGCCTGGACCATGTCAAGACCTGAGCCAACGACAGGGGGAAAAATTTTGACTTTTCAAAATACTATATGATGAGGGCGGGGCATCAAAATTTGTGTTTCGCAATGAAAAAGGATATGCTTGATAACTCCCCGGTACATGGTCCAAAAAATCCCAAACTTGACATGTATGTTTATCGTCAAGGCCTGAAGTTATCTCTATGACAACATTCAGTTATATATGCAGCGCCACCTAGCCCTTGAGGCATAAAAAAAAAATACCCCACATACGGTATTTTGTACAAAAAATGTACACTCATTCTAAGTGTGATAACTAAGTCATTTATGAATATTCTTTTAGTTTCCACCACTCAAATTGTTCACTGGCTTCACACCGATCCAAACGTATGTACGTTTCCATTTTGTTTTATTCATTTTTGATTGCCCCTTTGGACAATAAAAGTAACATTGTGCAACGAGTACAACGAGCGATGATGTGTATATACACTTTTACAAAAAATACCAATCAGGGCAACTCATTGCCTAAAAATAAAAAAGGACGCTGATTTTTGCAGGTCTTAACAACCACCAAAACCCGTTGAGCTTGACACACACTGGCAAAAAAAAATATTCTACATGTAAACGTTTATTATGCCATTTTCAAAGAAATTTTGCTTCCAATATGCCAGTACCCCAACGTGCCAGTACCCTAACGTGCAAGTACCCCAACGTGCAAGGACTCCAACGTGGCCCGGGCTGCGAGGGCCCTTTATAGCTGCTCGCAGCTCTAGTTATTATTATTATTATTCTTTATTCTCCGCAAACGATCGCGATTTTGGGTACCTAAATATTCACGAAAACTCACCGAACTTTGCACACTCCTCAGGTCTGGCGAAAAATTTGATATTATGAAGTCGTTATAACAACGCGACTCTATAGCGCCCCCTAGCGTAGAAAAATAAAAACCAAGCCCGGCACGTTTGAGCTAGAGCAACGAAAATTGGCAGGCACGTGTAGCACCCCGAGACGCACAAAAATGTCTATTGGGACCATGTAGCTAAAATGTACAGGAAGTGAGGTATGAATTTTTTAATGTCCAATTTTGGCCTATTTTGGCACATTCTCTGTAGTCATGCTTTTTCCCCCTTTGCAAACATTTTTCATCCAATTGACTTCAAACTTGGCATTTATCATCTCAAGACCTGAGAGAACAGCTGGGCAAAACATCTTGCCTTTTCGAAATACTATATGACGGGGGCGGAGCATCAAATATTGACTTTAAAATTTCATTTGTCCAGAAAGAGCAAATGCTGAATAACTCCCATGTACAAGCTCCAAAAAATCTCAAACTTCTCAGGCAACGTAATAGTCACGGCCTGAAAACATCTATATGACAAAATTCAGTTATACATATAGCGCCACCTAGTGGTTACAATAAATGTCATACTTTACGTTTTTAGCTACTGTGCTGAGCTCGTTGAAGGGATCCATTTGAAAATTGGTCAGAAAAGCCTTAAGATGTTGATCATGCCCCACACCGAATATTGTAACTTTTCGCCAAAGGGCGTGGCCGCTACGGTGACGCAAAGTCTGAAGATTTTTCGTGAAAATAAAAGCTGCATTAACTTGACCGAGATGATCCTATCTTCTCAAAATTTCACACATTTGATGAGAGTCCAGCCCTAAAGACATCTACTGACTTATATTTCATCTAACTGATAGCGCCACCTAGTGGCAATTTTTTTTCTTACGAATTTTCTTCTACGTTTTTCTCCAAACACGTTAACTGGACCTACCTCATATTTGCTCAGATGAGGGTTTCGGCCTTCATGATGTCACAACACGAAGTTTGTGAGTTTTCGCGAATTGCTGTGGGCGTGGCTAAGCGCTGTTCTCCAAGAAAACAATGCCAGTTTTGAGGGTCTAAACATGCACAGAAACTCATGAAACTTGGCACACACATCTGGCCTGGTAAAATGAGCAATATTTTATTGTTGATTGTGCTATTTTTACAAAAATTACTCAATAGCGCCCCCTAGAAGTTTTTAACGAAGCAGCCCCGGTTGTACGTTTAAGCAAGAACGACGAATATTTTTAGGTGTATGAGGGAGCCCAAGACCTACAAAAAAGTCTCTTGGACCCATATGCTAAAATGAACAGGAAGTGAGCTATGAATTTTTGAATGTCCCATTTTTGACGATTTTTGCACATTCACAGGGGGCAGACTTTTGCCCACTTCTCCTACACGTTTCATCCGACTGAGTTAAGACTTGGCCTGGACCATGTCAAGACCTGAGCCAACGACAGGGGGAAAAATCTTGACTTTTCGAAATACTATATGATGAGGGCGGGGCATAAAAATTTGTGTTTCGCAATGTAAAAGGATATGCTTGATAACTCCCCGGGACATGCTCCAAAAAATCCCAAACTTGACATGTATGTTTATCGTCAAGGCCTGAAGTTATCTCTATGACAACATTCAGTTATATATGCAGCGCCACCTAGCCCTTGAGGCATGAAAAAAAAATACCCCACATACGGTATTTTGTACAAAAAATGTACACTCATTCTAAGTGTGATAACTAAGTCATTTATGAATATTCTTTTAGTTTCCACCACTCAAATTGTTCACTGGCTTCACACCGATCCAAACGTATGTACGTTTCCATTTTGTTTTATTCATTTTTGATTGCCCCTTTAGACAATAAAAGTAACATTGTGCAATGAGTACAACGAGCGATGATGTGTATATACACTTTTACAAAAAAATACCAATCAGGGCAACTCATTGCCTAAAAATAAAAAAGGACGCTGATTTTTGCAGGTCTTAACAATCACCAAAACCCGTTGAGCTTGACACACACACTGGCAAAAAAATATTCTACATGTCAACGTTTATTATGCCATTTTCAAAGAAATTTTGCTTCCAATATGCCAGTACCCCAATGTGCCAGTACCCCAACGTGCAAGTACCCCAACGTGCAAGGACCCCAACGTGGCCCGGGCTGCGAGGGCCCTTTATAGCTGCTCGCAGCTCTAGTTATTAGGGCCCGAGCAGCTACCGCTGCGAGGTCCCTATTGTTTTTCGATCGGATTATTATTATTATTATTATTAGGGCCCGAGCAGCGACCGCTGCGAGGTCCCTATTATTTTTGTAAAAATTATTATTATTATTATTATTCTTCTTCTTTATTCTCCGCAAATGATCGCGATTTTGGGTACCTAAACATTCACGAAAACTCACCGAACTTTGCACACTCCTCAGGCCCGGCGAAAAATGTGATATTATTAAGTCGTCATAACAATGCGACTCGATAGCGCCCCCTAGCGTAGAAAAATAAAAACCAAGCCCGGCACGTTTGAGCTAGAGCAACAAAAATTGGCAGGCACGTGTAGCATCCCGAGACGCACAAAAAAGTCTATTGGGACCATGTAGCTAAAATGTACAGGAAGTGAGCTATGAATTTTTTAATGTCCAATTTTGGCCTATTTTGGCACATTCACTGTGGTCATGCTTTTTCCCCCTTTGCAAACATTTTTCATCCAATTGACTTCAAACTTGGCATTTATCATCTCAAGACCTGAGAGAACAACTGGGCAAAACATCTTGCCTTTTTGAAATACTATATGACGGGGGCGGGGCATCAAATATTGCCTTTAAAATTTCATTTGTCCAGAAAGAGCAAATGCTTAATAACTCCCATGTTCAAGCTCCAAAAAATCTCAAACTTCTCAGGCAACGTAATAGTCACGGCCTGAAAACATCTATATGATAAAATTCAGTTATACATATAGCGCCACCTAGTGGTTACAATAAATGTCATACTTTACGTTTTTAGCTACTGTGCTGAGCTTGTTGAAGGGATCCATTTGAAAATTGGTCAGAAAAGCCTTAAGATGTTGATCATGCCCCACACCGAATATTGTAACTTTTCGCCAAAGGGCGTGGCCACTACGGTGACGCAAAGTCTGAAGATTTTTCGTGAAAATAAAAGCTGCATTAACTTGACCGAGATGATCCTATCTTCTCAAAATTTCACACATTTGATGAGAGTCCAGCTCTAAAGACATCTACTAACTTACATTTCATCTAACTGATAGCGCCACCTAGTGGCAATTTTTTTTCTTACGAATTTTCTTCTACGTTTTTCTCCAAACACGTTAACTGGACCTACCTCATATTTGCTCAGATGAGGGTTTCGGCCTTCATGATGTCACAACACGAAGTTTGTGAGTTTTCGCGAATTGCTGTGGGCGTGGCTAAGCGCTGTTCGCCAAGAAAACAACGCCAGTTTTGAGGGTCTAAACATGCACAGAAACTCCTGAAACTTGGCACACACATCTGGCCTGGTAAAATGAACAATATTTTATTGTTGATTGTGCTATTTTTACAAAAATGACTCAATAGCGCCCCCTCGAAATTTTTAACGAAGCAGCCCCGGTTGTACGTTTAAGCAAGAACGACGAATATTTTCAGGTGTATGAGGGAGCCCAAGACCTACAAAAAAGTCTCTTGTACCCATATGCTAAAATGAACAGGAAGTGAGCTACGAATTTTTGAATGTCCCATTTTTGACGATTTTTGCACATTCACAGGGGGCAGACTTTTGCCCACCTCTCCTACACGTTTCATCCGACTGAGTTAAGACTTGGCCTGGACCATGTCAAGACCTGAGCCAACGACAGGGGGAAAAATTTTGACTTTTCGAAATACTATATGATGAGGGCGGGGCATCAAAATTTGTGTTTCACAATGAAAAAGGATATGCTTGATAACTCCCCGGTACATGCTCCAAAAAATCCCAAACTTGACATGTATGTTTATCGTCAAGGCCTGAAGTTATCTCTATGACAACATTCAGTTATATATGCAGCGCCACCTAGCCCTTGAGGCATGAAAAAAAAATACCCCACATACGGTATTTTGTACAAAAAATGTACACTCATTCTAAGTGTGATAACGAAGTCATTTATGAATATTCTTTTAGTTTCCACCACTCAAATTGTTCACTGGCTTCACACCGATCCAAACGTATGTACGTTTCCATTTTGTTTTATTCATTTTTTATTGCCCCTTTAGACACTAAAAGTAACATTGTGCAATGAGTACAACGAGCGATGATGTGTATATACACTTTTACAAAAAAATACCAATCAGGGCAACTCATTGCCTAAAAATAAAAAAGGACGCTGATTTTTGCAGGACTTAACAATCACCAAAACCCGTTGAGCTTGACACACACACTGGAAAAAAAATATTCTAAACGTTTATTATGCCATTTTCAAAGAAATTTTGCTTCCAATATGCCAGTACCCCAACGTGCAAGGACCCCAACGTGGCCCGGGCTGCGAGGGCCCTTTATAGCTGCTCGCAGCTCTAGTTATTAGGGCCCGAGCAGCGACCGCTGCGAGGTCCCTATTGTTTTTGTAAAAATTATTATTATTATTATTATTATTATTATTATTATTATTATTCTTTATTCTCCGCAAACGATCGCGATTTTGGGTACCTAAACATTCACGAAAACTCACCGAACTTTGCGCACTCTTCGGGCCCGGCGAAAAATTTGATATTATGAAGGCGTCATAACAACGCGACTCTATAGCGCCCCCTAGCGTAGAAAAATAATAACCAAGCCCGGCACGTTTGAGCTAGAGCAACGAAAATTGGCAGGCACGTGTAGCACCCCGAGACGCACAAAAAAGTCTATTGGGACCATGTAGCTAAAATGTACAGGAAATGAGCTATGAATTTTTTAATGTCCAATTTTGGCCTATTTTGGCACATTCACTGTGGTCATGCTTTTTCCCCCTTTGCAAACATTTTTCATCCAGTTGACTTCAAAATTGGCATTTATCATCTCAAGACCTGAGACAACAACTGGGCAAAAAACCTTGACTTTTTGAAATACTATATGACGGGGGCGGGGCATCAAATATTGCCTTGAAAATTTCATTTGTCCAGAAAGAGCAAATGCTTAATAACTCCCATGTTCAAGCTCCGAAAAATCTCAAACTTCTCAGAAAACGTAATAGTCACGGCCTGAAAACATCTATATGATAAAATTCAGTTATACATATAGTGCCACCTAGTGGTAACAATAAATGTCATACTTTACATTTTTAGCTACAGTGCTGAGCTCGTTGAAGGGATCCAGTTGAAAATTGGTCAGAAAAGCCTTAAGATGTTGATCATGCCCCACACCGAATATTGTAACTTTTCGCCAAAGGGCGTGGCCGCTACGGTGACGCAAAGTCTGAAGATTTTTCGTGACAATAAAAGCTGCATTAACTTGACCGAGATGATCCTATCTTCTCAAAATTTCACACATTTGATGAGAGTCCAGCCCTAAAGACATCTACGAACTTATATTTCATCTTACTGATAGCGCCACCTAGTGGCATTTTTTTTTTTCTTACGAATTTTCTTCTACGTTTTTGTCCAAACACGTTAACTGGACCTACCTCAGATTTGCTCAGATGAGGGTTTCGGCCTTCATGATGTCACAACACGAAGTTTGTGAGTTTTCGTGAATTGCTGTGGGCGTGGCTAAGCGCTGTTCGCCAAGAAAACAACGCCGGTTTTGAGGGTCTAAACATGCACAGAAACTCATGAAACTTGGCACACACATCTGGCCTGGTAAAATGAGCAATATTTTAATGTTGATTGTGCTATTTTTACAAAAATGACTCAATAGCGCCCCCTAGAAAATTTTAACGAAGCAGCCCCGGTTGTACGTTTAAGCAAGATCTACGAAAAATTTTAGGTGTATGAGGGAGCCCAAGACCTACATAAAAGTCTCTTGGACCCATATGCTAAAATGAACAGGAAGTGAGCTACGAATTTTTGAATGTCCCATTTTTAATGATTTTTGCACATTTACAGGGGGCATACTTTTGCCCACTTCTTCTCCACGTTTCATCCGACTGAGTTAAGACTTGGCCTGGACAATGTCAAGACCTGAGCCAACGACAGGGGGGAAAATCTTGACTTTTCGAAATACTATATGATGAGGGCGTGGCATCAAAATATGTGTTTCGCAATGAAAAAGGATATACTTGATAACTCCCCGGTACATGCTCCAAAAAATCCCAAACTTGACATGTATGTTTATCGTCAAGGCCTGAAGTTATCTCAATGACAACATTCAGTTATATATGCAGCGCCACCTAGCCCTTGAGGCATGAAAAAAAAATACCCCACATACGGTATTTTGTACAAAAAAATGTAAACTCATTCTAAGTGTGATGACTAAGTCATTTATGAATATTCTTTTAGTTTCCACCACTCAAATTGTTCACTGGCTTCACACCGATCCAAACGTATGTACGTTTCCATTTTGTTTTATTCATTTTTGATTGCCCCTTTGGACAATAAAAGTAGCATTGTGCAATGAGTACAACGAGCGATGATGTATATATACACTTTTACAAAAAATACCAATCAGGGCAACTCATTGCCTAAAAATAAAAAAGGACGCTGATTTTTGCAGGTCTTAACAATCACCAAAACCCGTTGAGCTTGACACACACTGGCAAAAAAAATATTCTACATGTAAACGTTTATTATGCCATTTTCAAAGAAATTTTGCTTCCAATATGCCCGTACCCCAAAGTGCCAGTACCCCAACGTGCCAGTACCCTAACGTGCAAGTACCCCAACGTGCAAGGACTCCAACGTGGCCCGGGCTGCGAGGGCCCTTTATAGCTGCTCGCAGCTCTAGTTATTATTCTTCTTCTTCTTCTTCTTCTTCTTCTTCTCCGTAAACGATCACGATTTTGGGTACCTAAACATTTACGAAAACTCACCAAACTTTGCACACTCCTCAGGCCCGGCGAAAAATTTGATATTATGAAGTCGTCATAACAACGCGACTCTATAGCGCCCCCTAGCATAGAAAAATAAAAACCAAGCCCGGCATGTTTGAGCTAGAGCAACGAAAATTGGCAGGCACGTGTAGCACCCCGAGACGCACAAAAAAGGCTATTGGGACCATGTAGCTAAAATGTACAGGAAGTGAGCTATGAATTTTTTAATGTCCAATTTTGGCCTATTTTGGCACATTCACTGTGGTCATGCTTTTTCCCCCTTTGCAAACATTTTTCATCCAATTGACTTCAAACTTGGCATTTATCATCTCAAGATCTGAGAGAACAACTGGGGAAAAAATCTTGCCTTTTCGAAATACTATATGACGGGGGCGGGGCATCAAATATTGCCTTTAAACTTTCATTTGTCCAGAAAGAGCAAATGCTTAATAACTCCCATGTTCAAGCTCCAAAAAATCTCAAACTTCTCAGGCAACGTAATAGTCACGGCCTGAAAACATCTATATGATAAAATTCAGTTATCCATGTAGCGCCACCTAGTGGTAACAATAATTGTCATACTTTACGTTTTTAGCTACTGTGCTGAGCTCGTTGAAGGGATCCAGTTGAAAATTGGTCAGAAAAGCCTTAAGATGTTGATCATGCCCCACACCGAATATTGTAACTTTTCGCCAAAGGGCGTGGCCGCTACGGTGCCGCAAAGTCTGAAGATTTCTCGTGACAACAAAAGCTGCATTAACTTGACCGAGATGATGCTATCTTCTCAAAATTTTACACAATTGATGAGAGTCCAGCCCTAAAGACATCTACAAACTTATATTTCATCTTACTGATAGCGCCACCTACTGGCAATTTTTTTTCTTACGATTTTTCTTCAATGTTTTTCTCCAACCATGTTAACTGGACCTACCTCATATTTGCTCAGATGAGGGTGTCGGCCTTCATGCTGTCACAACACGAAGTTTGTGAGTTTTCGCGAGTCGCTGTGGGCGTGGCTAAGCGCTGTTCGCCAAGAAAACAACGCCAATTTTGAGGGCCTAAACTGGCACAGAAACACACGAAACTTGGCACACACAGCTGGCCTGGCAAAATGAGCAATTTTTTATCGGCGATTGTGCTATTTTTACAAAAATGACTCAATAGCGCCCCCTAGAAATCTTTAACGAAACAGCCCCAGTTGTACGTTTAAGCAAGAACGACGAATATTTTTAGGTGTATGAGGGAGCCCAAGACCTACAAAAAAGTCTCTTGTACCCATATGCTAAAATGAACAGGAAGTTAGCTACGAATTTTTGAATGTCCCATTTTTGACGATTTTTGCACATTCACAGGGGGCAGACTTTTGCCCACTTCTCCTACACGTTTCATCCGACTGAGTTAAGACTTGGCCTGGACCATGTCAAGACCTGAGCCAACGACAGGGGGAAAAATTTTGACTTTTCAAAATACTATATGATGAGGGCGGGGCATCAAAATTTGTGTTTCGCAATGAAAAAGGATATGCTTGATAACTCCCCGGTACATGCTCCAAAAAATCCCAAACTTGACATGTATGTTTATCGTCAAGGCCTGAAGTTATCTCTATGACAACATTCAGTTATATATGCAGCGCCACCTAGCCCTTGAGGCATAAAAAAAAAATACCCCACATACGGTATTTTGTACAAAAAATGTAAACTCATTCTAAGTGTGATAACTAAGTCATTTATGAATATTCTTTTAGTTTCCACCACTCAAAATGTTCACTGGCATCAGACTTATCCAAACATATATATATTTTTATTTATTTTTGATAGCCTTTATGGACATTAAAAGCAATATCGTGAATGAAGGATATGCTTAATAACTCCACGGTACATGCTCCAAAAAAAATCCCACACTTGACATGTATGCTTATAATCAAGGCCTGAAGGTATCTCTATGACAACATTCAGTTATAAATACAGCGCCACCTAGCCCTTGAGGCATTTATATATATATATATATAAAAAAAAACACATACGGTGTTTTGTACAAAAAATGTACACTCATTCTAAGTGTGATAACTAAGTCATTTATGAATATTCTTTTAGTTTCCACCACTCAAATTGTTCACTGGCTTCACACCGATCCAAACGTATGTACGTTTCCATTTTGTTTTATTCATTTTTGATTGCCCCTTTGGACAATAAAAGTAACATTGTGCAATGAGTACAACGAGCGATGATGTGTATATACACTTTTACAAAAAATACCAATCAGGGCAACTCATTGCCTAAAAATAAAAAAGGACGCTGATTTTTGCAGGTCTTAACAACCACCAAAACCCGTTGAGCTTGACACACACTGGCAAAAAAAAATATTCTACATGTAAACGTTTATTATGCCATTTTCAAAGAAATTTTGCTTCCAATATGCCAGTACCCCAACGTGCAAGGACCCCAACGTGGCCTGGGCTGCGAGGGCCCTTTATAGCTGCTCGCAGCTCTAGTTATTATTCTTCTTCTTCTTCTTCTTCTTCTTTATTCTCCGCAAACGATCGCGATTTTGGGTACCTAAACATTCACGAAAACTCACCGAACTTTGCGCACTCTTCGGGCCCGGCGAAAAATTTGATATTATGAAGGCGTCATAACAACGCGACTCTATAGCGCCCCCTAGCGTAGAAAAATAATAACCAAGCCCGGCACGTTTGAGCTAGAGCAACGAAAATTGGCAGGCACGTGTAGCACCCCGAGACGCACAAAAAAGTCTATTGGGACCATGTAGCTAAAATGTACAGGAAATGAGCTATGAATTTTTTAATGTCCAATTTTGGCCTATTTTGGCACGTTCACTGTGGTCATGCTTTTTCCCCCTTTGCAAACATTTTTCATCCAGTTGACTTCAAAATTGGCATTTATCATCTCAAGACCTGAGACAACAACTGGGCAAAAAACCTTGACTTTTTGAAATACTATATGACGGGGGCGGGGCATCAAATATTGCCTTGAAAATTTCATTTGTCCAGAAAGAGCAAATGCTTAATAACTCCCATGTTCAAGCTCCGAAAAATCTCAAACTTCTCAGACAACGTAATAGTCACGGCCTGAAAACATCTATATGATAAAATTCAGTTATACATATAGCGCCACCTAGTGGTAACAATAAATGTCATACTTTACGTTTTTAGCTACTGCGCTGAGCTCGTTGAAGGGATCCAGTTGAAAGTTGGTCAGAAAAGCCTTAAGATGTTGATCATGCCCAACACCGAATATTGTAACTTTTCGCCAAAGGGCGTGGCCGCTACTGTGACGCAAAGTCTGAAGATTTTTCGTGACAATAAAAGCTGCATTAACTTGACCGAGATGATCCTATCTTCTCAAAATTTCACACATTTGATGAGAGTCCAGCCCTAAAGACATCTACGAACTTATATTTCATCTTACTGATAGCGCCACCTAGTGGCATTTTTTTTTTCTTACGAATTTTCTTCTACGTTTTTGTCCAAACACTTTAACTGGACCTACCTCAGATTTGCTCAGATGAGGGTTTCGGCCTTCATGATGTCACAACACGAAGTTTGTGAGTTTTCGTGAATTGCTGTGGGCGTGGCTAAGCGCTGTTCGCCAAGAAAACAACGCCGGTTTTGAGGGTCTAAACATGCACAGAAACTCATGAAACTTGGCACACACATCTGGCCTGGTAAAATTAGCAATATTTTAATGTTGATTGTGCTATTTTTACAAAAATGACTCAATAGCGCCCCCTAGAAAATTTTAACGAAGCAGCCCCGGTTGTACGTTTAAGCAAGAACGACAAATATTTTTAGGTGTATGAGGGAGCCCAAGACCTACAAAAAAGTCTCTTGGAACCATATGCTAAAATGAACAGGAAGTGAGCTACGAATTTTTGAATGTCCCATTTTTGATGATTTTTGCACATTTACAGGGGGCATACTTTTGCCCACTTCTTCTCCACGTTTCATCCGACTGAGTTAAGACTTGACCTGGACAATGTCAAGACCTGAGCCAACGACAGCGGGGAAAATCTTGACTTTTCGAAATACTATATGATGAGGGCGTGGCATCAAAATTTGTGTTTCGCAATGAAAAAGGATATGCTTGATAACTCCCCGGTACATGCTCCAAAAAATCCCAAACTTGACATGTATGTTTATCGTCAAGGCCTGAAGTTATCTCTATGACAACATTCAGTTATATATGCAGCGCCACCTAGCCCTTGAGGCATGAAAAAAAAATACCCCACATACGGTATTTTGTACAAAAAATGTACACTCATTCTAAGTGTGATAACTAAGTCATTTATGAATATTTTTTTAGTTTCCACCACTCAAAATGTTCACTGGCATCAGACTTATCCAAACATATATATATTTTTATTTATTTTTGATAGCCTCTATGGACATTAAAAGCAATATCGTGAATGAAGGATATGCTTAATAACTCCACGGTACATGCTCCACAAAAAAAATCCCACACTTGACATGTATGCTTATAATCAAGGCCTGAAGGTATCTCTATGACAACATTCAGTTATAAATACAGCGCCACCTAGCCCTTGAGGCTTATATAAAAAATAAAAAAAATACCCCACATACGGTATTTTGTACAAAAAATGTACACTCATTCTAAGTGTGATAACTAAGTCATTTATGAATATTCTTTTAGTTTCCACCACTCAAATTGTTCGCTGGCTTCACACCGATCCAAACGTATGTACGTTTCCATTTTGTTTTATTCATTTTTGATTGCCCCTTTGGACAATAAAAGTAACATTGTGCAATGAGTACAACGAGCGATGATGTGTATATACACTTTTACAAAAAAATACCAATCAGGGCAACTCATTGCCTAAAAATAAAAAAGGACGCTGATTTTTGCAGGTCTTAACAATCACCAAAACCCGTTGAGCTTGACAAACACACTGGCAAAAAAATATTCTACATGTAAACGTTTATTATGCCATTTTCAAAGAAATTTTGCTTCCAATATGCCAGTACCCCAACGTGCCAGTACCCCAACGTGCAAGTACCCCAACGTGCAAGGACCCCAACGTGGCCCGGGCTGCGAGGGCCCTTTATAGCTGCTCGCAGCTCTAGTTATTATTCTTCTTCTTCTTCTTCTTCTCCGTAAACGATCGCGATTTTGGGTACCTAAACATTCACGAAAACTCACCGAACTTTGCACACTCCTCAGGCCCGGCGAAAAATTTGATATTATGAAGTCGTCATAACAACGCGACTCTATAGCGCCCCCTAGCGTAGAAAAATAAAAACCAAGCCTGGCACGTTTGAGCTAGAGCAACGAAAATTGGCAGGCACGTGTAGCACCCCGAGACGCACAAAAAAGTCTATTGGGACCATGTAGCTAAAATGTACAGGAAATGAGCTATGAATTTTTTTATGTCCAATTTTGGCCTATTTTGGCACATTCACTGTGGTCATGCTTTTTCCCCCTCTGCAAACATTTTTCATCCAATTCACATCAAACTTGGCATTTATCATCTCAAGACCTGAGAGAACAACTGGGCAAAAAGTCTTGCCTTTTCGAAATACTATATGATGGGGGCGGGGCATCAAATATTGTCTTTAAAATTTCATTTGTCCAGAAAGAGCAAATGCTTAATAACTCCCATGTTCAAGCTCCAAAAAATCTCAAACTTCTCAGGCAACGTAATAGTCACGGCCTGAAAACATCTATATGATAAAATTCAGTTATACATATAGCGCCACCTAGTGGTGACAATAAATGTCATACTTTACGTTTTTAGCTACTGCGCTGAGCTCGTTGAAGGGATCCAGTTGAAAGTTGGTCAGAAAAGCCTTAAGATGTTGATCATGCGCCACACCGAATATTGTAACTTTTCGCCAAAGGGCGTGGCCGCTACGGTGCCGCAAAGTCTGAAGATTTTTCGTGACAATAAAAGCTGCATGAACTTGACCGAGATGATCCTATCTTCTCAAAATTTCACACATTTGATGAGAGTCCAGCCCTAAAGACATCTACGAACTTATATTTCATCTTACTGATAGCGCCACCTAGTGGCAATTTTTTTTCTTACGAATTTTCTTGTACATTTTTTCTCCAAACACGTTACCTGGACCAACCTCATATTTGCTCAGATGAGGGTTTCGGCCTTCATGATGTCACAACACGAAGTTTGTGAGTTTTCGCGAATCGCTGTGGGCGTGGCTAAGCACTGTTCGCCAAGAAAACAACGCCAGTTTTGAGGGTCTAAACATGCGCAGAAACTCATGAAACTTGGCACACACATCTGGCCTGGTAAAATGAACAATATTTTATTGTTGATTGTGCTATTTTTACAAAAATGACTCAATAGCGCCCCCTAGAAAATTTTAACGAAGCAGCCCCGATTGTACGTTTAAGCAAGATCTACGAAAATTTTTACGTGTATGAGGGAGCCAAAGACCTACAAAAAAAGTCTCTTGGACCCATATGCTAAAATGAACAGGAAGTGAGCTACGAATTTTTGAATGTCCCATTTTTGACGATTTTTGCACATTTTCAGGGGGCATACTTTTGCCCACTTCTCCTACACGTTTTATCCGACTGACTTATGACTTAACCTGGACCATGCCAAGACCTGAGCCAACAACAGACGGAAAAATCTTGACTTTTGGAAATACTATATGATGAGGGCGGGGCATCAAAATTTGTGTTTCGCACTGAAAAAGGATATGCTTAATAACTCCCCGATACATGCTCCAAAAAATCCCAAACTTGACATGTATGTTTATCGTCAAGGCCTGAAGGTATCTCTATGACAACATTCAGTTATATATGCAGCGCCACCTAGCCCTTGAGGCATGAAAAAAAAATACCCCACTTACGGTATTTTGTACAAAAAAATGTAAACTCATTCTCAGTGTGATAACTAAGTCATTTAGGAATATTCTTTTACTTTCCACCACTCAAAATATTCACTGGCATCAGACCTAACCAAACATACATATTTTTGTTATTTAGTTTTATGTATTTTTGATAGCCTCTATGGACATTAAAAGCAGTATCGTGAATGAAGGCTATGCTTAATAACTCCCAGGTACATGCTCCAAAAAATCCCATACTTGAAATGTATGCATATAATCAAGGCCTGAAGCTATCTCTATGACAAAATTCAGTTATAAATACAGCGCCACCTAGTCCTTGAGGCATAAAAAAAAAAATGCCTCACTTACGGTATTTTTGCAAAAATTGTAAACTCATTGTAAGTGTGATAACTAAGTCATTTATGAATATTCTTTTACTTTCCACCACTCAATATGTTCACTGGCATCAGACCGATCCAAACATACGTATTTTTTATTTAGTTTTATTTATTTTTTGATCACCTCTATGGACAATAAAAGCAACATTGTGCAATGAGTACGAGCGATGATGCGTGTATATATACTTTTACGAAAAATACCAATCAGGGCAACTCATTGCCTAAAAATAAAAAAAAGACGCTGATTTTTGCAGATCTTAACAATCACCACAACCCATTGAGCTTGACACACTCATCACACCTGGCAAAAAAAAAAAAAAAATCCACGTTTATCATGCCATTTTCAAAGAAATTCTGCTTCCAATGTGCCAGTACCCCAACGTGCAAGTACCCCAACGTGGCCCGGGCTGCGAGGGCCCTTTATAGCTGCTCGCAGCTCTAGTTATTATTATTCTTCTGCTTCTTCTTTATTCTCCGCAAACGATCGCGATTTTGGGTACCTAAACATTCACGAAAACTCACCGAACTTTGCACACTCCTCAGGCCCGGCGAAAAATTTGATATTATTAAGTCGTCATAACAATGCGACTCGATAGCGCCCCCTAGCGTAGAAAAATAAAAACCAAGCCCGGCACGTTTGAGCTAGAGCAACAAAAATTGGCAGGCACGTGTAGCACCCCGAGACGCACAAAAAAGTCTATTGGGACCATGTAGCTACAATGTACAGGAAGTGAGCTATGAATTTTTTAATGTCCAATTTTGGCCGATTTTGGCCACTTCTCCTACACGTTTCATCTGACTGAGTTAAGACTTGACCTGGACCATGTCAAGACCTGAGCCAACGACAGGGGGAAAAATCTTGACCTTTCGAAATACTATATGATGAAGGCGGGGCATCAAAATTTGTGTTTCGCACTGAAAAAGGATATGCTTAATAACTCCCCGGTACATGCTCCAAAAAATCCCAAACTTGACATGTATGTTTATCGTCAAGGCCTGAAGCTATCTCTATGACAACATTCAGTTATATATGCAGCGCCACCTAGCCCTTGAGGCATAAAAAAAAAATACCCCACATACGGTATTTTGTACAAAAAATGTAAACTCATTCTAAGTGTGATAACTAAGTAATTTATGAATATTCTTTTAGTTTCCACCACTCAAAATGTTCACTGGCATCAGACTTATCCAAACATATATATATTTTTATTTATTTTTGATAGCCTCTATGGACATTAAAAGCAATATCGTGAATGAAGGATATGCTTAATAACTCCACGGTACATGCTCCAAAAAAAATCCCACACTTGACATGTATGCTTATAATCAAGGCCTGAAGGTATCTCTATGACAACATTCAGTTATAAATACAGCGCCACCTAGCCCTTGAGGCTTATATAAAAAAAATAAATAAAATACCCCACATACGGTATTTTGTACAAAAAATGTACACTCATTCTAAATGTGATAACTAAGTCATTTATGAATATTCTTTTAGTTTCGACCACTCAAATTGTTCACTGGCTTCACACCGATCCAAACGTATGTACGTTTCCATTTTGTTTTATTCATTTTTGATTGCCCCTTTGGACAATAAAAGTAACATTGTGCAATGAGTACAACGAGCGATGATGTGTATATACACTTTTACAAAAAAATACCAATCAGGGCAACTCATTGCCTAAAAATAAAAAAGGACGCTGATTTTTGCAGGTCTTAACAATCACCAAAACCCGTTGAGCTTGATACACACACTGGCAAAAAAATATTCTACATGTAAACGTTTATTATGCCATTTTCAAAGAAATTTTGCTTCCAATATGCCAGTACCCCAATGTGCCAGTAACCCAACGTGCAAGTACCCCAACGTGCAAGGACCCCAACGTGGCCCGGGCTGCGAGGGCCCTTTATAGCTGCTCGCAGCTCTAGTTAGGGCCCGAGCAGCTACCGCTGCGAGGTCCCTATTGTTTTTCGATCGGATTATTATTATTATTATTATTAGGGCCCGAGCAGCGACCGCTGCGAGGTCCCTATTGTTCCTGAAGGAATTCTTATTATTATTCTTCTTCTTCTTTTTCTTTGTTATTATTCTTTTCCGCAAACAACCACATTTTTGAGGCACTAAACATGAACGAAAACTCACCAAACTTTACACGCAGATCGGGCCTGGCGAAAAATTTGATATTTTAAAGTCGCCATACATGATAACAGAAAAATGGCTCTGTAGCGCCACCTACATAGGTTTAACGGATCCCTGTCCCGCTACGATTGTCCTATGGCTACGAAAATTGTGTGGCACCTGTAGCACATCCAGATGAACAAAAACCTCTTTGATATGTGTACCCTAAAATAGACAGGAAGTGAGGTATGAGTATTTGAATGTCCAATTTTGGCCCATTTTTGCACATTTACAGGGGTCATACTTTTGCCCGCTTCTCCTACACGGTTAACCCGATTGACTTCAAACTTGGGCTGTACCATCTCAACACCTGGGACAACATCATGGTAAAAAATCTAAAGTTTTTGACATACTATATGACGGTGGCGGGGCATCAAATTTACAGTTTCAAAATTCTTACTTAACAAAGCATTGCCGGTGGTACGTTTAATTGAGAGCCACGAAAATTGGTACACATATGTAACAGACTATGATCTACAAAAAAGCCTGTTGGTGCCATATGCTAAACCTAACAGGAAGTCCGCCAGAGGAGAGGCATCAAATTTTGTGTTTCAAAATTCTTATTTAATGAAGCATTCCCGGCTGTACATTTCACCTAGAGTTACCAACATTTGAAGACATATGTAACAGCCCTCAAGGTACAAAAAACTCTTTTTGTACCATATGCTAAACCGAACAGGAAGTCCGCCATTTTGATTTACTTTGGAACGTGTTGCCATTTTTTGGGCCATTTCATAGGGGTCTTATTTTAACGAACTCCTCCTACAGAGTTTATCCGATCATCTCCAAACTTGGTGTGATTCATCTTAAAATGTTGAAGATGAAAAGTTATTGAAAGCTTTTTATTTCGTCGCACGCTGTTGCCGTGGCATGCACAGTTTGCAAAGGAAAAAAATTCCCTCTTAATGAAGCATTCCCAGTTGTACGAAGCAGCTAGAGCTACGAAAATTTGGAGACAAATTTAACAGCCCACGATGTACAAAAAAGTCTCTTGGTGCCATGTGCTAAACCCAACAGGAAGTCCCGTAGGGGCCGGTCATCACATTTTGAGGTAAAAAACTCCTCTTTAACGAAGCATTCCCGGTTGTACGTTTCACCTAGCGCTATGATAATTTGCAGGCATACATAAGTGCCCACGATGTACAAAAAAGTCTCTTGGAACCATATGCTAAACCAAACAGGAAGTCCGCCATTTTGATTTACGTTGGGATTTGTAGCCATTTTTTGTGGCCTTTTTTAGGGGTCATATTTTAACGAACTCCTCCTACAAAATTTATCCGACTGTCTTCAAACTTGGTGTGCTTCATCTTAAGATGTTTAAGATACAAAGTTATCGGAAGTTATTTATTTTGTCGCACGCCGTTTCATGGCGATGGATTGTTTGCCAAGTAAAATGCTGCTTTTTTTTTTTTGGTCTAAACATGTGCAAAAACTCATGAAACTTTACACACACATCAGGCTTGTCATAAGCATGAATATTTTAGAGATTTCTTATTAAATTTGCAATAAATGCTTCAATAGCGCCCTCTAGACATTTTTATGAAGTCTTTCCGATTATATGATTCAGCTAGATGTGTGAATATTGGCAGGCATGCTTAATATATTCAAAAAGTATTCTATATAGCCATGTGCCAATCCATTTTGATTTTATTTTGTTAATTGTGCATCATTTTTGGCCTTTCCATGAAACTTTACAAACACAAAGCATGGCAAAAACGTTTAAAATTTAGATGATTTCCTATTTGACAGTACCCCAACATGCCAGTACCCCGACGTGCAAATACCCCAACGTGGCCCGGGTTGCGAGGGCCCTTTATAGCTGCTCGCAGCTCTAGTTAGGGCCCGAGCAGCGACCGCTGCGAGGTCCCTATTGTTTTTCGTTCGAATTATTATTATTAGGGCCCGAGCACCGACCGCTGCGAGGTCCCTATTGTTTTTGTAAAAATTATTATTATTATTATTATTATTATTATTATTATTATTATTATTATTATTATTCTTTATTCTCCGCAAACAATCGCGATTTTGGGTACCTAAATATTCACGAAAACTCACCAAACTTTGCACACTCCTCAGGTCCGGCGAAAAATTTGATATTATGAAGTCGTTATAACAACGCGGCTCTATAGCGCCCCCTAGCGTAGAAAAATAAAAACCAAGCCCGACACGTTTGAGCTAGAGCAACGAAAATTGGCAGGCACGTGTAGCACCCCGAGACGCACAAAAAGGTCTATTGGGACCATGTAGCTAAAATGTACAGGAAGTGAGCTATGAATTTTTTAATGTCCAATTTTGGCCTATTTTGGCACATTCACTGTGGTCATGCTTTTTCCCCCTTTGCAAACATTTTTCATCCAATTGACTTCAAACTTGGCATTTATCATCTCAAGACCTAAGAGAACAGCTGGGCAAAACATCTTGCCTTTTCGAAATACTATACGACGGGGGCAGAGCATCAAATATTGCCTTTAAAATTTCATTTGTCCAGAAAGAGCAAATGCTTAATAACTCCCATGTTGAAGCTCCAAAAAATCTCAAACTTCTCAGGCAACGTAATAGTCACAGCCTGAAAACATCTATATGACAAAATTCAGTTATACATATAGCGCCACCTAGTGGTTACAATAAATGTCATACTTTACGTTTTTAGCTACTGTGCTGAGCTTGTTGAAGGGATCCATTTGAAAATTGGTCAGAAAAGCCTTAAGATGTTGATCATGCCCCACACCGAATATTGTAACTTTTCATCAAAGGGCGTGGCCGCTACGGTGACGCAAAATCTGAAGATTTTTCGTGAAAATAAAAGCTGCATTAACTTGACCGAGATGATCCTATCTTCTCAAAATTTCACACATTTGATGAGAGTCCAGCTCTAAAGACATCTACTAACTTACATTTCATCTAACTGATAGCGCCACCTAGTGGCAATTTTTTTTCTTACGAATTTTCTTCTACGTTTTTCTCCAAACACGTTAACTGGACCTACCTCATATTTGCTCAGAGGAGGGTTTCGGCCTTCATGATGTCACAACACGAAGTTTGTGAGTTTTCGCGAATTGCTGTAGGCGTGGCTAAGCGCTGTTCGCCAAGAAAACAACGCCAGTTTTGAGGGTCTAAACATGGACAGAAAATCCTGAAACTTGGCACACACATCTGGCCTGGTAAAATGAGCAATATTTTATTGTTGATTGTGCTATTTTTACAAAAATGACTCAATAGCGCCCCCTCGAAATTTTTAACGAAGCAGCCCCGGTTGTACGTTTAAGCAAAAACGCCGAATATTTTTAGGTGTATGAGGGAGCCCAAGACCTACAAAAACGTCTCTTGTACCCATATGCTAAAATGAACAGGAAGTGAGCTATGAATTTTTGAATGTCCCATTTTTGACGATTTTTGCACATTCACAGGGGGCAGACTTTTGCCCACTTCTCCTACACGTTTCATCCGACTGAGTTAAGACTTGGCCTGGACCATGTCAAGACCTGAGCCAACGACAGGGGGAAAAATTTTGACTTTTCGAAATACTATATGATGAGGGCGGGGCATCAAAATTTGTGTTTCACAATGAAAAAGGATATGCTTGATAACTCCCCGGTACATGCTCCAAAAAATCCCAAACTTGACATGTATGTTTCTCGTCAAGGCCTGAAGTTATCTCTATGACAACAGCGCCACCTAGCCCTTGAGGCATGAAAAAAAAATACCCCACATACGGTATTTTGTACAAAAAATGTACACTCATTCTAAGTGTGATAACTAAGTCATTTATGAATATTTTTTTAGTTTCCACCACTCAAAATGTTCACTGGCATCAGACTTATCCAAACATATATATATTTTTATTTATTTTTGATAGCCTCTATGGACATTAAAAGCAATATCGTGAATGAAGGATATGCTTAATAACTCCACGGTACATGCTCCAAAAAAAAATCCCACACTTGACATGTATGCTTATAATCAAGGCCTGAAGGTATCTCTATGACAACATTCAGTTATAAATACAGCGCCACCTAGCCCTTGAGGCTTATATAAAAAAAAAATAAAAATACCCCACATACGGTATTTTGTACAAAAAATGTACACTCATTCTAAGTGTGATAACTAAGTCATTTATGAATATTCTTTTAGTTTCCACCACTCAAATTGTTCACTGGCTTCACACCGATCCAAACGTATGTACGTTTCCATTTTGTTTTATTCATTTTTGATTGCCCCTTTGGACAATAAAAGTAACATTGTGCAATGAGTACAACGAGCGATGATGTGTAATACACTTTTACAAAAAAATACCAATCAGGGCAACTCATTGCCTAAAAATAAAAAAGGACGCTGATTTTTGCAGGTCTTAACAATCACCAAAACCCGTTGAGCTTGACACACACACTGGTAAAAAAATATTCTACATGTAAACGTTTATTATGCCATTTTCAAAGAAATTTTGCTTCCAATATGCCAGTACCCCAACGTGCCAGTACCCCAACGTGCAAGTACCCCAACGTGCAAGGACCCCAACGTGGCCCGGGCTGCGAGGGCCCTTTATAGCTGCTCGCAGCTCTAGTTATTATTATTATTCTTTTTCTCCGTAAACGATCACGATTTTGGGTACCTAAACATTTACGAAAACTCACCAAACTTTGCACACTCCTCAGGCCCGGCGAAAAATTTGATATTATGAAGTCGTCATAACAACGCGACTCTATAGCGCCCCCTAGCATCGAAAAATAAAAACCAAGCCCGGCATGTTTGAGCTAGAGCAACGAAAATTGGCAGGCACGTGTAGCACCCCGAGACGCACAAAAAAGTCTATTGGGACCATGTAGCTAAAATGTACAGGAAGTGAGCTATGAATTTTTTAATGTCCAATTTTGGCCTATTTTGGCACATTCACTGTGGTCATGCTTTTTCCCCCTTTGCAAACATTTTTCATCCAATTGACTTCAAACTTGGCATTTATCATCTCAAGACCTGAGAGAACAACTGGGGAAAAAATCTTGCCTTTTCGAAATACTATATGACGGGGGCGGGGCATCAAATATTGCCTTTAAAATTTCATTTGTCCAGAAAGAGCAAATGCTTAATAACTCCCATGTTCAAGCTCCAAAAAATCTCAAACTTATCAGGCAACTTAATAGTCACGGCCTGAAAACATCTATATGATAAAATTCAGTTATCCATGTAGCGCCACCTAGTGGTAACAATAATTGTCATACTTTACGTTTTTAGCTACTGTGCTGAGCTCGTTGAAGGGATCCAGTTGAAAATTGGTCAGAAAAGCCTTAAGCTGTTGATCATGCCCCACACCGAATATTGTAACTTTTCGCCAAAGGGCGTGGCCGCTACGGTGCCGCAAAGTCTGAAGATTTCTCGTGACAACAAAAGCTGCATTAACTTGACCGAGATGATGCTATCTTCTCAAAATTGTACACAATTGATGAGAGTCCAGCCCTAAAGACATCTACAAACTTATATTTCATCTTACTGATAGCGCCACCTACTGGCAATTTTTTTTCTTACGATTTTTCTTCAATGTTTTTCTCCAACCATGTTAACTGGACCTACCTCATATTTGCTCAGATGAGGGTGTCGGCCTTCATGCTGTCACAACACGAAGTTTGTGAGTTTTCGCGAGTCGCTGTGGGCGTGGCCAAGCGCTGTTCGCCAAGAAAACAACGCCAATTTTGAGGGCCTAAACTGGCACAGAAACACACGAAACTTGGCACACACAGCTGGCCTGGCAAAATGAGCAATTTTTTATCGGCGATTGTGCTATTTTTACAAAAATGACTCAATAGCGCCCCCTAGAAATCTTTAACGAAACAGCCCCAGTTGTACGTTTAAGCAAGAACGACGAATATTTTTAGGTGTATGAGGGAGCCCAAGACCTACAAAAAAGTCTCTTGTACCCATATGCTAAAATGAACAGGAAGTGAGCTATGAATTTTTTAATGTCCAATTTTGGCCTATTTTGGCACATTCACTGTGGTCATGCTTTTTCCCCCTTTGCAAACATTTTTCATCCAATTGACTTCAAACTTGGCATTTATCATCTCAAGACCTGAGAGAACAACTGGGGAAAAAATCTTGCCTTTTCGAAATACTATATGACGGGGGCGGGGCATCAAATATTGCCTTTAAAATTTCATTTGTCCAGAAAGAGCAAATGCTTAATAACTCCCATGTTCAAGCTCCAAAAAATCTCAAACTTATCAGGCAACTTAATAGTCACGGCCTGAAAACATCTATATGATAAAATTCAGTTATCCATGTAGCGCCACCTAGTGGTAACAATAATTGTCATACTTTACGTTTTTAGCTACTGTGCTGAGCTCGTTGAAGGGATCCAGTTGAAAATTGGTCAGAAAAGCCTTAAGATGTTGATCATGCCCCACAGCGAATATTGTAACTTTTCGCCAAAGGGCGTGGCCGCTACGGTGCCGCAAAGTCTGAAGATTTCTCGTGACAACAAAAGCTGCATTAACTTGACCGAGATGATGCTATCTTCTCAAAATTGTACACAATTGATGAGAGTCCAGCCCTAAAGACATCTACAAACTTATATTTCATCTTACTGATAGCGCCACCTACTGGCAATTTTTTTTCTTACGATTTTTCTTCAATGTTTTTCTCCAACCATGTTAACTGGACCTACCTCATATTTGCTCAGATGAGGGTGTCGGCCTTCATGCTGTCACAACACGAAGTTTGTGAGTTTTCGCGAGTCGCTGTGGGCGTGGCCAAGCGCTGTTCGCCAAGAAAACAACGCCAATTTTGAGGGCCTAAACTGGCACAGAAACACACGAAACTTGGCACACACAGCTGGCCTGGCAAAATGAGCAATTTTTTATCGGCGATTGTGCTATTTTTACAAAAATGACTCAATAGCGCCCCCTAGAAATCTTTAACGAAACAGCCCCAGTTGTACGTTTAAGCAAGAACGACGAATATTTTTAGGTGTATGAGGCAGCCCAAGACCTACAAAAAAGTCTCTTGTACCCATATGCTAAAATGAACAGGAAGTGAGCTACGAATTTTTGAATGTCCCATTTTTGACGATTTTTGCACATTCACAGGGGGCAGACTTTTGCCCACTTCTCCTACACGTTTCATCCGACTGAGTTAAGACTTGGCCTGGACCATGTCAAGACCTGAGCCAACGACAGGGGGAAAATTTTTGACTTTTCAAAATACTATATGATGAGGGCGGGGCATCAAAATTTGTGTTTCGCAATGAAAAAGGATATGCTTGATAACTCCCCGGTACATGCTCCAAAAAATCCCAAACTTGACATGTATGTTTATCGTCAAGGCCTGAAGTTATCTCTATGACAACATTCAGTTATATATGCAGTGCCACCTAGCCCTTGAGGCATAAAAAAAAAATACCCCACATACGGTATTTTGTACAAAAAATGTAAACTCATTCTAAGTGTGATAACTAAGTCATTTATGAATATTCTTTTAGTTTCCACCACTCAAAATGTTCACTGGCATCAGACTTATCCAAACATATATATATTTTTATTTATTTTTGATAGCCTTTATGGACATTAAAAGCAATATCGTGAATGAAGGATATGCTTAATAACTCCACGGTACATGCTCCAAAAAAAATCCCACACTTGACATGTATGCTTATAATCAAGGCCTGAAGGTATCTCTATGACAACATTCAGTTATAAATACAGCGCCACCTAGCCCTTGAGGCATTTATATATATATATATATATATATAAAAAAAACTCACAGACGGTGTTTTGTACAAAAAATGTACACTCATTCTAAGTGTGATAACTAAGTCATTTATGAATATTCTTTTAGTTTCCACCACTCAAATTGTTCACTGGCTTCACACCGATCCAAACGTATGTACGTTTCCATTTTGTTTTATTCATTTTTGATTGCCCCTTTGGACAATAAAAGTAACGTTGTGCAATGAGTACAACGAGCGATGATGTGTATATACACTTTTACAAAAAATACCAATCAGGGCAACTCATTGCCTAAAAATAAAAAAGGACACTGATTTTTGCAGGTCTTAACAACCACCAAAACCCGTTGAGCTTGACACACACTGGCAAAAAAAAATATTCTACATGTAAACGTTTATTATGCCATTTTCAAAGAAATTTTGCTTCCAATATGCCAGTACCCCAACGTGCAAGGACCCCAACGTGGCCCGGGCTGCGAGGGCCCTTTATAGCTGCTCGCAGCTCTAGTTAGGGCCCGAGCAGCGACCGCTGCGAGGTCCCTCTTGTTTTTGTAAGAATTATTATTATTCTTCTTCTTCTTCTTCTCCGTAAACGATCGCATTTTTGAGGGCCTAAACATTTACGAAAACTCACCAAACTTTGCAGTCTCTTCGGGCCCGGCGAAAAATTTGATATTATGTAGTTGTCATAACAACGCGACTCTATAGCGCCACCTAGCGTAGAAAAATAAAAACCAATCCCGGTCCGTTTGAGCTAGAGCTACGAAAAATGGCAGGCACGTGTAGCACTACGAGACGCACAAAAAAGTCAGTGGAAGCCATTTCCTAAAATGTACAGGAAGTGAGCTATGAATTTTTTAATGTCCAATTTTGGCCTATTTTGGCACATTCACTGTGGTCATGCTTTTTCCCCCTATGCAAACATTTTTCATCCCATTGACTTTAAACTTGGCATTTATCATCTCAAGACTTAAGAGAAAAACTAGGCAAAAAATCTTGCGTTTTCGAAATACTATATGACGGGGGCGGGGCATCAAATATTGCCTTTAAAATTTCATTTGTCCAGAAAGAGCAAATGCTGAATAACTCCCATGTACAAGCTCCAAAAAATCTCAAACTTCTCAGGCAACGTAATAGTCACGGCCTGAAAACACCTATATGAAAAAATTCAGTTATACATATAGCGCCACCTAGTGGTTACAATAAATGTCATACTTTACGTTTTTAGCTACTGTGCTGAGCTCGTTGAAGGGATCCAGTTGAAAATTGGTCAGAAAAGCCTTAAGATGTTGATGATGCCCCACACCGAATATTGTAACTTTTCGCCAAAGGGCGTGGCCGCTACGGTGACGCAAAGTCTGAAGATTTTTCGTGACAATAAAAGCTGCATGAACTTGACCGAGATGATCCTATCTTCTCAAAATTTCACACATTTGATGAGAGTCCAGCCCTAAAGACATCTACGAACTTATATTTCATCTAACTGATAGCGCCACCTAGTGGCAATTTTTTTTCTTACGAATTTTCTTGTACATTTTTCTCCAAACACGTTAACTGGACCAACCTCATATTTGCTCAGATGGGGGTTTCGGCCTTCATGATGTCACAACACGAAGTTTGTGAGTTTTCGCGAATCGCTGTGGGCGTGGCTAAGCACTGTTCACCAAGAAAACAACGCTAGTTTTGATGGTCTAAACATGCGCAGAAACTCATGAAACTTGGCACACACATCTGGCCTGGCAAAATGAGCAATATTTTATCATGTATTGTCCTATTTTTACAAAAATGACTCAATAGCGCCCCCTAGAAATTTTTAACGAAGCAGCCCCGATTGTACGTTTAAGCAAGATCTACGAAAATTTTTAGGTGTATGAGGGAGTCCATGACCTACAAAAAAGTCTCTTGGACCCATGTGCTAAAATGAACAGGAAGTGAGCTATGAATTTTTGAATGTCCCATTTTTGACGATTTTTGCACATTTTCAGGGGGCATACTTTTGCCCACTTCTCCTACACATTTCATCCGACTGACTTTAGACTTGACCTGGACCATGTCAAGACCTGAGCCAACTACAGGCAGAAAAATCTTGACTTTTGGAAATACTATATGATGAGGGCGGGGCATCAAATTTTGTGTTTCGCACTGAAAAAGGATATGCTTAATAACTCCCCGGTACATGCTCCAAAAAATCCCAAACTTGACATGTATGTTTATAGTCAAAGCCTGAAGGTATCTCTATGACAAAATTCAGTTATATATGCAGCGCCACCTAGCCCTTCAGGCGTGAAAAAAAAATACCCCACATACGGTATTTTGTACAAAAAATGTCAACTCATTCTAAGTGTGATAACTCCCATGTTCAAGCTCCAAAAAATCTCAAACTTCTCAGGCAACGTAATAGTCACGGCCTGAAAGCATCTATATGATAAAATTCAGTTATACATATAGCGCCACCTAGTGGTAACAATAAATGTCATACTTTACGTTTTTAGCTACTGTGCCGAGCTCGTTGAAGGGATCCAGTTGAAAATTGGTCAGAAAAGCCTTAAGATGTTGATCATGCCCCACACCGAATATTGTAACTTTTCGCCAAAGGGCGTGGCCGCTACGGTGACGCAAAGTCCGAAAATTTTTCGTGACAATAAAAGCTGCATGAACTTGACCGAGATGATCCTATCTTCTCAAAATTTCACACATTTGATGAGAGTCCAGCCCTAAAGACATCTACGAACTTATATTTCATCTTACTGATAGCGCCACCTAGTGGCAATTTTTTTTCTTACGAATTTTCTTGTACATTTTTCTCCAAACACGTTAACTGGACCAACCTCATATTTGCTCAGATGAGGGTTTCGGCCTTCATGATGTCACAACACGAAGTTTGTGAGTTTTCGCGAATCGCTGTGGGCGTGGCTAAGCACTGTTCGCCAAGAAAACAACGCTAGTTTTGAGGGTCTAAACATGCGCAGAAACTCATGAAACTTGGCACACACATCTGGCCTGGTAAAATGAACAATATTTTATTGTTGATTGTACTATTTTTACAAAAATGACTCAATAGCGCCCCCTAGAAATTTTTAACGAAGCAGCCCCGATTCTACGTTTAAGCAAGATCTACGAAAATTTTTACGTGTATGACGGAGCCAAAGACCTACAAAAAAGTCTCTTGGACCCATATGCTAAAATGAACAGGAAGTGAGGTACGAATTTTTGAATGTCCCATTTTTGACGATTTTTGCACATTTTCAGGGGGCATACTTTTGCCCACTTCTCCTACATGTTTTATCCGACTGACTTATGACTTGACCTGGACCATGCCAAGACCTGAGCCAACAACAGACGGAAAAATCTTGACTTTTGGAAATACTATATGATGAGCGCGGGGCATCAAAATTTGTGTTTCGCACTGAAAAAGGATATGCTTAATAACTCCCCGATACATGCTCCAAAAAATCCCAAACTTGACATGTATGTTTATCGTCAAGGCCTGAAGGTATCTCTATGACAACATTCAGTTATATATGCAGCGCCACCTCGCCCTTGAGGCAAAACAAAAAAATACCCCACATACGGTATTTTGTACAAAAAATGTAAACTCATTCTAAGTGTGATAACTAAGTCATTTATGAATATTCTTTTACTTTCCACCACTCAAAATGTTCACTGGCATTAGACTTATCCAAACATGTACTTTTTTATTTATTTTTGATAGCCTCTAATGGACATTAAAAGCAATATCGTGAATGAAGGATATGCTTAATAACTCCACGGTACATGCTCCAAAAAAATCCCACACTTGACATGTATGTTTAGAGTCAAGGCTTGAAGGTATCCCTATGACAACATTCCATTATATATACAGCGCCACCTAGCCCTAGAGGCATAAAAAAAAATACACCAACTTAACGGTATTTTTACAAAAAAAAAAAAAATCCACATGTCAAGGTTTATCATGCCATTTTCAAAGAAATTCTGCTTCCAATGTGCCTTACCTAAACTTGCCAGTACCCCAACGTGCCAGTACCCCAACGTGCAAGTACCCCAACGTGCAAGTACCCCAACGTGGCCCGGGCTGCGAGGGCCCTTTATAGCTGCTCGCAGCTCTAGTTATTATTATTCTTTATTCTCCGCAAACAATCTCATTTTTGAGGACCTAAACATTCACGAAAACTCACCGAACTTTGCACACTCCTCAGGCCCGGCGAAAAATTTGATATTATGAAGTCGTCATAACAATGTGACTCTATAGCGCCCCCTAGCGTAGAAAAATAAAAACCAAGCCCGGCACGTTTGAGCTAGAGCAACGAAAATTGGCAGGCACGTGTAGCACCCCGAGACGCACAAAAAATTCTATTGGGACCATGTAGCTAAAATGTACAGGAAATGAGCTATGAATTTTTTTATGTCCAGTTTTGGCCTATTTTGGCACATTCACTGTGGTCATGCTTTTTCCCCCTTTGCAAACATTTTTCATCCAATTGACTTCAAACTTGGCATTTATCATCTCAAGACCTGAGATAACAACTGGGCAAAACATCTTGCCTTTTCGAAATACTATATGACGGGGGCGGGGCATCAAATATTGCCTTTAAAATTTCATTTGTCCAGAGAGAGCAAATGCTTAATAACTCCCATGTTCAAGCTCCAAAAAAAACCTCAAACTTCTCAGGCAACGTAATAGTCACGGCCTGAAAACATCTATATGATAAAATTCAGTTATACATATAGCGCCACCTAGTGGTAACAATAAATGTCATACTTTACGTTTTTAGCTACTGTGCTGAGCTCGTTGAAGGGATCCAGTTGAAAATTGGTCAGAAAAGCCTTAAGATGTTGATCATGCCCCACACCGAATATTGTAACTTTTCGCCAAAGGGCGTGGCCGCTACAGTGCCGCAAAGTCTGAAGATTTTTCGTGACAATAAAAGTTGCTTTAACTTGACCCAGATGATCCTATCTTCTCAAAATTTCACACATTTGATGAGAGTCCAGCCCTTAACACATCTACGAACTTATATTTCATCTTACTGATAGCGCCGCCTACTGGTGATTTTTTTCTTACGATTTTTCTTCTACGTTTTTCTTCAACCACGTTAACTGGACCTACCTCATATTTGCTCAGATGAGGGTTTCGGGCCTAATGATGTCACAACACGAAGTTTGTGAGTTTTCGCGAATCGCTGTGGGCCTGGCTCAGCGCTGTTCTCCAAGAAAACAACGCTAGTTTTAAGGGCCTAAACTAGCACAGAAACACATGAAACTTGGCACACACATCTGGCCTGGAAAAATGAAAAATATTGTATTGTTGATTGTGCTATTTTTACAAAAATTACTCAATAGCGCCCCCTAGAATTTTTTAACGAAGCAGCCCCGGTTGTACGTTTAAGCAAGATCTTTGGAAAGTTTTAGGTGTATGAGGGAGCCCAAGACCTACAAAAAAGTCTCTTGGACCTATATGCTAAAATGAACAGGAAGTGAGCGACGAATTTTTGAATGTCCTGTTTTTTACGATTTAAGCACATTTACAGGGGGCATACTTTTGCCCACTTCTCCTACACGTTTCATCCGACTGACTTCAGACTTGACCTGGACCATGTCAAGACCTGAGCCAACGACAGGGGGAAAAATCCTGACTTTTCGAAATACTATATGATGAGGGCGGGGCATCAAAATTTGTATTTTGCAATGAAAAAGGATATGCTTAATAACTCCCCAGTACATGCTCCAAAAAATCCCAAACTTGAAATGTGTGTTTATAGTCAAGGCCTGAAGCTATCTCCATGACAACATTCAGTTTTATATGCAGCGCCACCTAGCCCTTGAGGCATGAAAAAAATTACCCCACTTACCGTATTTTTACAAAAATTGTAAACTCATTCTCAGTGTGATAACTAAGTCATTTATGAATATTCTTTTACTTTCCACCACTCAAAATGTTCACTGGCATCAGACCGATCCAAACATACGTACTTTTTTATTTTGTTTTATTTATGAGCTATGAATTTTTTTATGTCCAATTTTGGCCTATTTTGGCACATTCACTGTGGTCATGCTTTTTCCCCCTTTGCAAACATTTTTCATCCAATTGACTTCAAACTTGGCATTTATCATCTCAAGACCTGAGATAACAACTGGGCAAAACATCTTGCCTTTTCGAAATACTATATACTACGGTGCCGCAAAGTCTAAAGATTTTTCGTGACACTAAAAGCTGCATTAACTTGACCGATATGATCCTATCTTCTCAAAATTTCACACATTTGATGAGAGTCCAGCCCTAAAGACATCTATGAACTTATATTTCATCTTACTGATAGCGCCACCTAGTGGCAATTTTTTTTCTTACGAATTTTCTTCTACGTTTTTCTCCAAACACGTTAACTGGACCTACCTCATATTTGCTCAGATGAGGGATTCGGCCTTCATGATGTCACAACACGAAGTTTGTGAGTTTTCGCGAATCGCTGTGGGCGTGGCTAAGCACTGTTCGCCAAGAAAACAACGCCAGTTTTGAGGGTCTAAACATGCGCCCAAACTCATGAAACTTGGCACACACATCTGGCCTGGTAAAATGAACAATATTTTATTGTTGATTGTGCTATTTTTACAAAAATGACTCAATAGCGCCCCCTAGGAATTTTTAATGAAGCAGCCCCGGTTGTACGTTTAAGCAAGATCTACGAAAATTTTTAGGTGTATGAGGGAGCCCAAGACCTACAAAAAAATCTCTTGGACCCATATGTTAAAATAAACAGGAAGTGAGCTACGAATTTTTGAATGTCCCATTTTTGACGATTTTTGCACATTCACAGGGGGCAGACTTTTGCCCACTTCTCCTACACGTTTCATCTGACTGAGTTAAGACTTGACCTGGACCATGTCAAGACCTGAGTCAACGACAGGGGGAAAAATCTTGACTTTTCGAAATACTATATGATGAAGGCGGGCCATCAAAATTTGTGTTTCGCACTGACAAAGGATTTGCTTAATAACTCCCCGGTACATGCTCCAAAAAATCCCAAACTTGACATGTATGTTTATAGTCAAGGCCTGAAGCTATCTCTATGACAACATTCAGTTATATATGCAGCGCCACCTAGCCCTTGAGGCATGAAAAAAAAATACCCCACTTACGGTATTTTTACAAAAATTGTAAACACGTTTCGCAATGAAAAAGGATATTCTTGATAACTCCCCGGGACATGCTCCAAAAAAATCCCAAACTTGACATGTATGTTTATCATCAAGGCCTGAAGGTTTCTCTATGACAACATTCAGTTATATATGCAGCGCCACCTAGCCCTTGAGGCAGAAAAAAAAATACCCCACTTACGGTATTTTTACAAAAATTGTAAACTCATTCTCAGTGTGATAACTAAGTCATTTATGAATATTCTTTTACTTTCCACCACTTAAAATGTTCACTGGCATCAGACCTATAACATACGTATTTTTTATTTAGTTTTATTCTTTTTTTATAGCCCCTATGGACGTTAAAAGCAGTATCGTGAATGAAGGATATACTGAATAACTCCCCGGTACATGCTTAAAAAAATCCCAAACTGGACATGTATATTTATAGTCAAGGCCTGAAGGTATCTCTACGACAAAATTCAGTTATAAATACTGCGCCACTTAGTCCTTGAAGCATTAAAAAAAAAAAACACTTATGGTATTTTGAACAAAATTTGTGAACTCGTGTTATAACCAAGTCATTTATGAATATTCTTTTACTTTCCACTACTCAAGATGTTCGCTGGTATCAGACCGATCCAAGCATATGTAAATTTTTTATTCAGTTTCATTTATTTTTTTATTTTTTTTTGATCGCCTCTATGGACAATAAAAGCAACATTGTGCAATGAGCACGAGCGATGATTGGTATATATATACTTTTGCAAAAAAAATTAAAAAAACAGTCAGGTCAACTCATTCCCTAAAAATAAAAAAGGACGCTGATTTTTGCAGATCTTGACAATCACCAAAACACATTGAGCTTGACACGCACATCACACCTGGCAAAAAAATTCACATGTAAAGGTTTATCATGCCATGTTCAAAGAAATTTTGCTCCTAATGTGCCAGTACACCAATGTGCGAATACCCCAATGTGCGAATAAACGTGCAAGTACCCCAACGTGCAAGTACCCCAACGTGGCCCGGGCTGCGAGGGCCCTTTATAGCTGCTCACAGCTCTAGTTATAGTTAGTTTTGTAAACATAAAATGTAGTTTCAGTTTTCGTTTTAAAAAAAAATGCATTTTCGTTTTTATTTTATTTCGATAACAATATTGTTTTTTTGAATTTCAGTTTTAGTTCTTTCATTAGTTTTAGTTAACTAAAATAACCTTTAATGGCACCTTTTTTTCGATAATTATAGTAAGTTTTAGTTAGTTTTGTAAACATAAAATGTAGTTTCAGTTGGTTTTCATTTTTTAACTCTTTGACCGCCATAAACGTTTCAAAACGTTCAGTATAATCCTAGGATAGGCCGCCATAGACCTCAATTGACGTCTACTATGTTTTTTTATGGAAACGGGTGGAGGAAAGCCTTGGGCAGCTGTGCTCCAAGTATCAAGCCGATCGGGTTACTATAATGAGTATTCCTGGCCACTAGATGGCTGTGATGAGTCTTTTGGACAAGATCGGGTAGGAGACATCAGTAGAAGGAGAGAGGCTGAGCTAGAGTGTTGAGGGGGAGAGAATGGCTAACTTGGCTAAGGGAGTCAAAAAGGCTACAGATGGCAATCAGCTCACGCTTGATCCTTATTTTCAAAGCTCAAAAGCATCGACCAGTGCTAAAGAGCACAGTGATGACAGGGTTAAGTCATAGTTGAAGTGGTGACGCGACCGTTTCGACCACGTCCTAAGGCCTAATAACGTCCTAAGGCCCCACCGGCTAGCGATGCTAACACCGGAGAAAAGTGGTGCACAACCGAGCACGTCTGCACAGATGACGTTTCATCGGACGATGACGACTACTATGGGTCCGATGCAAGACAGTCTTGGACAGTCTTCCAAAGAACGTGAAGGTAAGCGCTAACATGCTAAGAGATTGCTAGTAAGATTACTTTCCTAACTTTTCGGGCGATCTGCTAGCAGCGTGTGTAAATGTGCTGATATACACTAAAACATCTATTACCTATAAAAACGTGAATGTATATTTTATAGATCGTGCTCACAGCAACGTCCGACCGCTGGTTCTACGACAAAGAAAGGTAAAAAAAACAAAAACGTTTTCAATACACCGCAACAATAAAAGGAAAGTCTTTCGGATAGTATTGTAATTGTATATGTTTCTTTCAGCTCCTCCTCAAAGGGCCCAAAGTGACCCTTCTCACAGTGAGCAGAACAAAGGTAAAAAGAAAAAAGATTCTCCACAGCACTAATAAAATATTTGATGGTAAACGTCTTCTATAATTTACAGAATGTGCATCAACCAATACATCCAAGAAAAAAGGTAAACATGCACACACACACACACACACACACACATTGCATCACAGTGCTCTAAAATAATATATGATATTGAAATGTATATTTGCAGATCCCAAAGATTCTGGCTGGCTTGATGAATTCGGCTGGCAGCCAACCATCTTCCCCTTTGCTGCAAAACCAGGACCAAGGGATGCTGCAGCAGAGCTGAATTCCCACCTGCCAGCTGACATCCTGGAGCTCTTCATCACGGATGAACTTCTCCAGCACATCGTTCATCATACCAACCTCTACGCAAATCAGTCTATGTAGAAGCAGACTGACAAAAACTGTTGCGCACGTGTAAATAGTTTGCAAAGAGTTTTCCAAATTGTTTGTTCGGATTGCTACTGTTGCATGTAAATAAACTGTTATTTTGCAATCAAAAAACATTTTTTATTTTTGGGGTAGTGTTTTATAGAAGTTTAGGTGTTTGTAGAATCACTCATGCAAAAAAAAAAAGTGCCAACTTCATTAGAGTGCATGAAATAACATCGTTTCACAAAAAGCTTGATTTCTCCGTATTTTGGAAGAAAATAGAGGATTTGGGTGAAACAAAGCTGTTTTCTATTGTTGATTACTGAAGATCCGAATAAGGTAGAAACAAACTTTTTTTTTTTAGATGAAAGATGAGACTTCAATCTTTCATTTGGTAGTATCCGCGTTTCCATAGTCCTAACACATTTTCTGTGGAGCTTGAAAGATCGGTAAAATTCTGTAACTCAGCTGGCACTATGGGGTTACCTTTTCCGAAAATGGCTGGCAGTCAAAGAGTTAAAAAGCATTTTCGTTTTTATTTGATTTCGGTACTATTGTTTTTTTGAATTTTTTGTTTTCGTTAACTAAAATAACCTTTAATGGCACCGGTTTTTCGATACCCTCCCTTGTTACTTTGACCATCTCCAAACATTTTTGTTAGGGGTGTGCCAAAAAAAAGAATCGAGATTCTCATTTATTAATCGAATAGAATCTATTAATATCCTATAATCGATTTTATTTAAATTAGAAATGAAGAAGACCCCTGCAGTTGCAGCCCACATGCTGTTTTTGTGGAAAAGGCACTTCCAATACAAAATGAATAAATGTTTAAACAAAAATATTTATACGTGGCCCTACACGAGACACTTTAATGTCTCTATTTGTCATTTTGTCTTGCAAAGCAGACTGGAGTAGATCATGACAATTTTGTGCATATCTGTAAATTGAAGCAGAAATCATTTGTCAATCAAATAATTTTGAATCGAGAATCGAAAATTGATTCTGAATCGAATCGTAGACCCAAAAATCGTAATCGAATTGAATCGTGAGACAGTCAAAGATTCCCAGCCCTAATTTTTGTTTTGTTTATTTTATTTGAACTGAGTCAAATGCCATTTTTAGCATATGTCGCGGGCCACTGAAAGATGGACGACGGGCCGCAAATGGCCCCCGGGCCGTGGTTTGGACACCCCTGATGTAAATGATCAAAGCCTTTGTAATATTAGTTTTTTTTTTATTATTTATTTATTTTTTATTTTTTTATTTTTTTTTTTTTTATAACATGTGGCAGTAAATAATAAATGTAAAACATAAAGCTCACTACTTTGCAGCTTTCATTTATTGCGGGTATATTTTGGAACCTAACCCTGGCGGAAAACGAGGGAACACTGAAGTCTAGTTTTTGGAAACGCCTGTCAGTAGTCAGCATGTTGGTGTGCTGGTGTTAATGATTCTGTTTTTTCTTCTCCAACAGGCCCATTCGTGCCATGCCTGTGGTCATGACTAACTCTCTTGGTCAAGTGACATTAAACTCTTCCCCCATCCTAACCACCACTGCCGGAGCCCCAGTCACGGTCGCTAGCGCTAGTGCGACTCCAAAATTTGTCATCCAGACCCTGCCGACCGTGCTGCCGTCTGGTTCCAAAGCCGGCGAGAAAATAACAATCATCACGATCCCAGCCAACCAGCTCGCCACGCTCATGCAGGCCAGTCCGTCAGGCCAGGTGACGCAGCTCGTACAGGCCAAACCTGTCGCTACGCGTCTAGCACAGGCCGTGACAAAACCAGCCGCAACCCCTACCGTCCACCTAGCAGCAGGCACCCCAGTACCACAGCTCATCCTAGCCAAACCGCAGCGCTCTGTAGAACAGGTCCAAAGTCCCAGCCAGCTAAAGGAGTCCTCCAACAGTCAGCCACAAGCAGCACAATCAGAGGTCCCATCCCTCTCCAGTCAACCGGTAGCGGCCGAAGAAAGCCCAGCTTCGTGAGAAGTCAAAAGCTCGGTTGAGATGCGTTCGGGGGGCAGACGACAGAGTAAAAATGCTGCAGAGGAGGCAATCCATGTCCCATCCCTGCTTACAGAGCACTTCTCTTAGAACCGACACAGGCTGCTCTCACCGTGGACAAATTGAAACCCGGCAGAAAAAGAACTATACCTGGTATGTGAATAAATGAAGCTCAGAGAAGATGGGCAGCCTTAGATTGCAAATGAAACTATTACCATATGCAGTCAAACCATATATAAACTCACTGAAAAGATTTTGTAAATGGAAATGTACAGAGCATTTTGATACGCAGCAGATATGTTTTTCTCTTCAGCAGAGTTTGGTTGATGTCATCTTTGTTTTACGTTTGTTCTTGTCTGAAGATTTCTGTCCTTCCCCAGCACTGTTAAAAACACTGCTTTTTTTTGTACTGCAATTTAAAAGGGAGTCAAAAGATGTCTATATCAAAATAAGAAGTTAGATTTGTGCTCCACATATGAAGTATAGTCTGCTATTATTTCTTGTACTATCAATTTTACGAAAACAAAATGTGCTATAAAAAGATGAAAAAAAGGAATTGCCTTTCATGGTGTCTGTCATTACAGCTGTAAAATGTGAGCGAAAAGTCGGTGGTGGGTTGTGGTATGTGGGGCGACATTTGCAAAGCATATCAACAGTGAAAATGTTAAACATTTAGTCTTATATACCTTCACGAAATCATTTACTCTTTGACCGCCAAAAACGTTTAATGACGTATTCTAAAATCCTAACGAAGCCCGCCAAAGAATGTAGTTTATCACGTTTTTTTTTTTTCTCAATGGGCAGCGCGACGTCCTGTGCAGCGCTGCCTTGTCACTAAACAAAAAATATTGGTGTCAAAGTCACAGTTGTGCAAAATTTTTTTATCTTTTCACAAAAAGCTTGTTTTTCTCTTTAATATGTTTGTATTTTTGCTTATGTCACTCAAATGACCTAATTTCAAATGGTGATTACTAAAGAACGGAATAAGGTCAAAACATATTTTTTTTTCTCATGAAAGAATGGAATCCAATCTTTCATATGGTATCCACTAGGGATGTAACGATAAGCGCAATATTGTGATATTAAAATTGCCACAATATCGTCATCGTCATGTTCATGATATTTAAATGCAACATATCTGTTAACAAAGTCAGATTGATTTCCATTTGTGCAGTTCTAGCACCCTCTGGTGGCTAGTTTTTTAGTGGAGTTTAATTTCCATTAGGGATGTTTTGGCCCTTCTATGTTTAAAAATGCTATTGGTCAGATGAAGGGGAACGTAATAGGCCTGTGAACTGAGTCAATATGTGGAGGAACTCTATGTGCGTGTATTAACAAAATAATATAACATTGATGTTATGTACAAAAGCATAATATTGTGCTTTTTTTTTTTTTTTTTTTTTTTTTTTTTTTTAACAATATTATGACCTTTTTTAAATATTGCCAACCTCCTCACAATATCGTGATAATTATCACATTGTGAGCTTCATATCGTGATATCGTATCTTGATGTTTGGATATCGTTACATCCCTAGTATCCACCATATTTATGTCGTCATACCGCACAATATTCTGTTTGCTTTTTGGATAACGTTTGGCAGTCAGAGTTAATTAAAAATGTAAGAAGTTGAGTCACTTTTTTTTTTTTTTTTGCAAATTTAAAACAATACTGTATTTGTCAACTTCAATCCAAATATTTAAATGTCAAATTTTCAAATGTAAAATCTAAATGTTAATTTTCAAATCTGGCTCCCTAGAGCTGTCGCAGAAGGTTCCTTTAAGGAGGCGTTGTGCAAGCACGTTCAGCGGCTTTTTGTTTTGTTTTTTGTTTTGTTTTGTTTTTTGGTTTTTGTTTTTTTTAATAAATATGTCTATGACTACAACCGGGCAGTAATTCACAGTTTATTTCCTGTTACGCATGCGAGGAGCCGATGGACACAGGCTTATATTAATGTGATAACGTAATTATTTTTCATGAACTATTAATACCTTTTAAAAGCTAAATTTTCCACTTACTGTCAATTGAAGATGACATCACCTGTGCCAGTGGCGTAACCCGATGCAAAACAATTTTTGGGCATACCTCCCCCAAAATTTTTCCCCAGCCAAGCTACTGTCAGTTGCATTTGCAAAATTTCGCTGTGCGAACTCCCGCTCACGATTGGTGGGCTGGTTTCACGCTCATTCCTGATTGGCTGCTGTCCTCGAGCGTCAGTTTTGAATGCTCTTTACAAACCGCAACAGAAAAACAGACAGCACCTTTAACTTCAACATGTTTTTTTTTTTTCTTTTCTCTTTTGCGCGTTGATTTTTTTTTTTTTTTTTTTGGCAAACAATGATGACAACGGCAAATCCACTAGCTATCCAGCTTTTTTTGTTTTTTCCCAGCTCGCATAACGTCATTGAAACTCATTGTAATGACAGATTCCGAAGTCCGGTGATTGTAAATGTTCATTTCCACCTCCCATACCAGCCACACAGCGTGACTGACACACCCACAGATATTCAATTTACATAACTCTGGCCGGGGTTTTTTTCTCTCTCTCTCTCTCTCTCTCTCTCTCTCTCTCTCTCTCTCTCTCTCTCTCTCTCTCTCTCTCTCTCGTTTAAATTTTTTTCTTTCTTTCTTTTTTTCCCCCCTTTCCTTCTATTATGGGCCTCTAGTCGAGCCATTTTTTTATTTTTTTTTTAATTGTCCAAATCTTCTGATGTCAGCATATCAGCAGTAATTATTCACTGGTTTCTGTAGTCCTTCATGAAAGAAAATTGATTATCTTCTGCTTTTAATCAAAATAAGACATTTGCAAACATCTGTTTTTACTTTGGAAAACGATGACCGAACCGGTAACATAGTACAACATCAATCCACCCTTCCTTTTAATTACTACAGGAATATGAATTACGAAGTAAACGGCAATCATAACAAACAGTAATTAGTAGGGATGTAATGATATGGGTAGTATCGTGATATCAAAACTGCCACAATATCGTCGTCGTCATGTTCACAATATTTAAAAGGAACACATCTGTTAAAAAAAGTCAAGTTGATTTCCATTTGTGCAGTTCAAGCACCCTCTAGTGGCTAGTTTATTCGTGCAAATTTTCATTAGGGATGTTTTGGCCTTCTATGTTTAAAATCTATGCTAATTGTCAGATGAAGGGGAACCTAATTTGCTTGTGAAGCGATCAATGTGTGCTTGCATTTGCAAGTAAGTGCCTCAATATTGTTATTAGAGATTATAGGTGGTTTATATGCATTGCTGTTATGGACAAAAGCACAATAATTGTTTTAGTATGAGCATTTTTTAGTGATCTTATTTAAATATCGCCAAAGGAACAACCCCCCAATATTGTGATAATTATCATATTGTGATATTGTATCGTGATGTTTGTATATCATACATCCCTAGTAATTAGGGGGAAATGTTTTTAAGACATTTAAATGCAAAATTGAAATGAATCTGATCAATTGAATAACCGATAGATTTATAGATTCTAAAACATATTAGGTAGTTACAGCTCTAGATCGATTCCATGTCCTGTGCTCTTTTCGCTAGTCTAAATCTCTCAGTTGCTAGGCTAATAAAGATGGTGGTCATTATCTATTTGGAGACGTTGATCAGCATCGCTGTTGCTTTCAAGATGGTGTTGGCATCTTCGTCAAACTAGAACCTCTCCTTCTCCTTGTTTGTTTCCTTCAGGCCAGCCTTCTTACTCGACTGTTCTGAAACTGCATGAGTTCAGGGCACATGAAGGATCCTGGGTGCTGTGGCTTGCCCCCTGGCCTCGCTCCTACAGGCTTATTTTTAGGGGTGTAACAATATCCAAATATAACGATATGATATCACAATATGAAGCTCACGGTACGATAATTATCACGATATTGTGGGGAGGTTGCCGATATTTAAAAAAAGGTCACAATATTGTAACAAAAAAAAAAGCTCATACCAAAAAAAGCACAATATTGTGCTTTTGTACATAACAGCAATGCATACAAGCCACCTATATTCTCTAATAATATTGAGGCACTTATTTGCTAATCCATGCACACATTGAGTTCCTCCACCTATCGACTCTGTTCACAGGCATATTACTTTCCCCTTCATCTGACAATTAGCAATGGCGTGGGGTGCACTTTTAGCGCAAATGCAATAATAGTCAATAAATAGACCAACTAGTAACCAAACAGCCCAAGGGCCTGAGAATGAAAAATACTGACAGTTGTCATTTCAAGAAGGCAAAAGGGTATTTCTCACAGGCAAGTGACAATTCCAAACATCCGGGCATTTCTGATATTTCCACAATGCAACTCAATTAAAATACTTCGACCACCCAGGATGTATTGGCCTGCTTTTGAATGTGATTAGTGACTACTAGCCAGTGGTGGGCAGTGAGTTTTTGGAGTGGACATACCGAAGTGTCACATATGCGAGCGCCTGCAAAGGCACGAGCAGAAAAATTTGGGGGTATTTTTATTGTTAATGATCCAAAGTCCATTGCTTTTCAATGCATGGTTCACAGAGAGCTTCCTTTAACCATCATTATATTAGTCTGACTATGTGGTGGTTATCACATTATCTATTATTGAATTAGCATATAATTTTAAACTAGCTATTTAGGTGGCCATTCGGCTAATTTATGCTCATTTGTTTGTGCTGTATGAGACATATGCTACTTCACAACCAAATGTTTATAGGTAAGGAATAGAGGGCAACCACCAATACAATTCCACTGGATTCATAATAAGTTACCTGGCTGGTGGAGAAGCAGGGGAAGGAGACACAATGGTCTTCTTTTACATAATGGCGTTTTACAGCCGAATGTCTTGGCCTGTCAATCAAAGTCAGTGGGTGGGACCACCTGTGTGAGCCGAGATCGCCGTGACGCCTACCCCGTAGCCTGACGCAGAAGTTTAACAAGGCCTTTACGTTCTGATCCGATTCTAAACGATTTGCTACTTCTTGGAGTACTTCTGAAAGTGACTTATCTTCCGTATCCATGCTTTAGCAAGCCTGTGACCGCCGCGGCTCCTCATAGGCCGCCTCAGTATGCTTCTGCGAGAGGCTTGCGTGGAGGCGTCACGTTGGAGCTCCGCTCGTGCGTTTGCCTTCCAACTTGTGCGCAATACACATCACAATACACATCGGTGTCTGCTGGAGTTTCACACCAAGTCCCGCTGTCGCTATGGCTGGGACGCCACAGAGTGGCGATTCCTCTGCATTTTATGACGGATTCAGGAAGTTCAATTTAATTCAGAAACACGAAACAAAGCCGGGGGGAGAGTAAGTTCATCACCGTGGCAATTAATTATTGCCAATTTGCACCGGTGTCGGCCGTAAACTCTCCAAAACACAACAGCCAAGCGCTTAGCGAACACATTTTTTTTTTTTTTTTTTTTAAGTTGTTGTTTTCCGCCTCTCGTCCCAGGCACATATCCACATGCACAGCCGTGGTCTCCGAGCAGGAAGTCGATTTGCGCCGCCAGTTGCCTTCACGGAAACTAGGGGTGTTAAAAAAAAAAAATCGATTCGGCAATATATCGCGATACTACATCGCGCGATTCTCGAATCGATTAAAAAAAAGCGATTTTTATTTTTTATTTTTATTTTTTTTAAGAGCTCAGAATTGTTCCTTCGGTAGTCTTACCGATTCAACGTCTTATCATCATTGCCTTTTTTTTTCTTTTTTCTTTTTTGTGTGTGTGAATCGATTTTTAAACTTCCATTTTTAATGGAAAAATATTCAACAAAACGTCTGACTTCGGGTTAGGATTCACACCTTGAGCATGGAAGAATGTTATATGAACGGAACATTAAGCCTTAATATTTTATTTTAATGCTGTTCAAACATGAAACAGATTACCTCTATAAAACTGAAATTTCAGATAAATAAATAATACATTTTCATATAAATCTTACACTCTACAAGCTTACTGATTAGTATTTTCTAAATTTGAATGAAAAAAAATCGCAACAATCGACTTATAAATTCGTATCGGGATTAATCGGTATCGAATCGAATCGTCAGGTACTAGGCAATTCACACCCCTAACGGAAACTATCTGGGCGGGGGGCGGGGAGAGAGAGAGAAAAAAAGAAAAAACGCCATCGAACGGACCAATCAGAAACGAGCTACGCCCCGCCACCTACGGCGTTCAAGGATTGGCGACGTGTGCACGGCAGCCGGCCACGAGCGACGCGGCACTTAAAATTCATGGCTCGCATCGATCATGTGCCCTACGGCGATCATCAACGCGAGAGCAAACGTGGAGGCATGAATTAGGCTTTAATCGCTGTTTAATCAAGCTGCTGCAGTTTTACTTGCAGAAAGTTGGTGCAAAAAACACTGCTACATTGAGAAAAATGTGTCAAGAGAATGGTATTTCTTTTGTGAAACTGGGTAAGTTACATAATATCAGATGGTCTGCATGGAGGCATGAAACACTGTTAAAAATATCAAGACTACTAACAGCCATTAAAATGCAGCTGGCTACAAGTGACACAAGGGAATTTCAGCATATCTGCACAGAGCGTTTTCAATGTTTTCTGGCCAACATGCTTGATATTGGTAACATTTTGAAGAGCACATCTTTGAGGTTTCAGAAGGAAAAAATGACCATTGGAGAATGTAAAGATGTAAAGATGGCCATTGGACAGTTCACACTTCTGCTTGATAGTAAATGTCACCACAGGACACACGCTGTTTCCAATACTGATGCTGACAGAGACAAGTCAAATTTACTCAGAGGGTTAATTGAAGAATTTGAAAGTAGATACAACTCCCTCAAGTCATGTGACCACTTCTTAGTATTTGATCCCACAACATGGCCTCAAGAAATGCAAGACCTCCACCGTTTTGGCAACACAACTGTTCAAAGCATTCTTCAGAAATATGAAGTTGTCTTACACCTTGACAGTGAAATGAGTGTGAGAGAATGGATGCACTTAAAACAGACAGGAAAACGCTCGGGAGCCTCCTCTGTGTATGACTTGGTTCGAATAGTAAATTCAAGTAACCTGGATATGTATCCAAACATCAACAAAATGATTAAATTGTCTCTTACACTGCCTTTCAGCAGTGCAGTCGGACGGCGGCTGGCGACTATCGCCGCCTCAATGATGCCACGCCGCACGATCGCTATCCGGTCCTGCACATACAGGACTTCTCTACCCACCTGGCAGGTGCGAAGGTGTTTTCCAAGGTGGACTTGGTACGGGGCTATCACCAAGTTCCGGTACACCCCATCGATGTGCCTAAGACTGCTGTGGTAATACCTTTCGGACTGTTCGAGTTTCTCAGGATGCCATTTGGCCTTAAAAACGCGGCCCAGTCTTTTCAGCGTCTCATGGACTCTGTTCTCGGGGACATGCCGTTCCTCTTCGTCTACTTGGATGACAAACTAGTGGCCAGTTCCTCCATCGGAGAACACCTTTTACACCTCCCGCAGCTTTTCTCCAAGCTCAGCCAGGCTGGACTGATTATTAACCGAGCTCAATGTGTCTTTGGTGTGCCCTCCATCCAATTCCTCGGCCACCTCATCAACGAGGACGGTGCCACCCCGCTCCCGGCAAAAGTGGAAGCTGTTGCCGTTTTTCCTCGACCCCAGATGGCCCAGGGTCTCCGTGAGTTCCTCGGGATGGTGACTTTTTACCACAGGTTCATCCACCACGCTTCCCATTTGATGCACCTGCTTTACAACGCACTTAAGGGTGTGGCTCCTAACCGTGCAGTCGACTGGACGGATGTGAGAGTCAAGGCTTTTGAAGAGACGAAAGCCGCGCTGTCCCGAGTGGCCTTGTTGGCCCACCCGCGCTCGGATGCCCCAGTCGCCCTCACTACTGACGCATCCGATTTTGCCGTCGGGGCCGTTTTGGAGCAGCGCGCCGAAGGTGTGTGGCAGCCGCTCGCCTTTTTCAGCCGCCGGTTAGTCCCTCGGGAGCACAAGTACAGCACGTTCAACAGGGAGCTCCTCTCTGTCTGGCTGGCGATTCGCCACTTTCGCTTCATCCTGGAGGGTTGTGAGTTCATGGTCTTCGTTGAGCACAAGCCCCTCACCTTCTCGAAGTTGTCCGAGCCGTGGTCCGCGCGGCAACAGCGCCAGCTGTCGTTCATATCTGAATACTAGGGGTGGGAATCTCTGACATGAGGCCGATTCGATATGTATCTCGATACACAAGTTGCGATTCGATTGAAAAACGATTATCTTTCAGAACAGAACGGTTCGATACGGTTCGATTAAGTTTGGGAACGATACAATTTTCGATTCGATACGATTAATTTCAATATTCAAAACTAATAGTGACATTTGTTGGTTGTAAACATTAATCTTAAAACACCACACATTTTTACAGTATCTACAAATGTGTAAAAAAAAGAACAACAACAATGTCTTCTATATTTTTATATATTGAATCAATTATTTAAATGGACCGGAACAAAGGGCTGGGCGATATGACTGAAAAATGTATCAGTTTAAATATTTATTAGTTGTTATTGACAGTTATAATTTTTTTTTTTTTTTTTTTTTGTAATTCAAAATCAGGATAAGGAAAACAAAAGGCTGATAATTCAATTTGAAATATAAATATTTAACCTTTAAAAAAGACACCAACACAATTAAACAGAATATGTCCACATTGTGAAGTATTTCAGAAACATAAATTTAAGACATGAAATAAACCTACCGTCCAGCCAAAAGAAATATGAAGCCACCTTATGGAACAATAAATCTATCAAACCCATTTTAACAACTTAATATATCCAAAAATATTTCCAAAAGTGCCCTAACTTTTTTTATCAACAATTTTTGTTTTTAACAATTTTTGTTTTTCTTTGCCATCACATTCATTTTTGGTTAATGTATGACATCTTTTTTGTTTTTTTAATCTGAGACACGATGATGACCACAGAATTACTACTGTTTATATTTTGTTTTTTGGGCTGTCGTTCATTTTGAGTTTGATGACGTAATCGCGGGCACGTCTCAGTTCTCCTATCTGCTGCTCATGCTAGTTGTGTACATTGACAGGGAGCCACAAACTGAGAAATGAGATGCTTGCAGTATGCTTTTAGCTTAGCTGGTGTGTTGGCTGTGGGACATACCCGTGTCGTTTGAATCCATGCATTGGATCGTCACGGGAGTTATTCTTTTTGGCTCGCGCGCAGTACCAACGCCGTCCCGGGACATACAAGTGCACCGAGAGGACTCGATAGCCATGGGAAATACCGAGATGTACGGCACCGGCCTCTGCTAAATGTCTCCATTTGCATGTTGCCACTTGTTGTGTGCGACTGCGCGCGAGCGCGCGTGCCGTGTCGCGAGCACGGCGTTGACGATAGGCGGCCCCCCCTCCCCCCCAAAAAAGGTGCGTAACGTCTTTGCATTATGTTTACAACATCCGAGGAATGAAGCGTCTCTGAGCGCTACTTTGCTGGCTCTCTGTAAACACGGAAGTAGCTTGAATAGTGCTGCTACTGAAATGTAAACAAAACAAGTAGAGCACGGTGCAGAACTCTTGCTATTGTTATGAAAACCATAAAGCCTCACTCGCAACCGATTCACAGCAACGCGATATCCGGTCCACAGCTTGACAAGCAATGTATCTAAGGATTCCCGGCGGATTTTGTATCGGTTGACATGTCTGCTACCGATACGGCCGTTTAGCTCCCCTTGACGACCGATGGTTCGGTCGAATCGTTTTTTTGTCCCACCCCTACTGAATACACCACGGACATCCGACATATCGCTGGCAAGGACAACGTGGTCGCGGATTTTCTGTCCAGGGCAGCCGTCAACACGGTACACCTGGGCCTCGACTTTTCCCGGATGGCGGCCGACCAGGCTTCCGATCGTGACACCCAGTTGCTTCGGGGCTCCGACACCAGGTGGCAAGTTAAAAGGGTGGCGGTCGACGACTCCAGGGTCGAGCTGTGGTGCGACGTCTCCATGGACTGGCCTAGACCGCTGGTGCCCTCTGGTTGCCAGAGGGCCGCCTTCAACATGGTGCATGGTCTCTCACAACCCGGCAGGAAGGCATCGGCTAGGTTATTGGCTCAGAAGTTCATCTGGTCTGGGTTGAAGAAAGATGTACGGACCTAGGTCGATTCATGCGTGGCTTGTCAGCGAGCCAAAGTCCACCGTCACACCAAGGTGCCTTTGGAGACTTTTGTTGTCCCTGCGAGGAAGTTTGACCATGTCAACGTCGACATCGTAGGTCCGCTTCCTCCTTCCCAGGGCTTCACCTACCTCCTGACGATGGTGGACAGGACGACCCGCTGGCCGGAGGCCGTTCCCCTCACCTCCATATCGACCAGTGACGTGGCCCGGGCGTGTATCGGGACCTGGGTCGCTCGGTTTGGACCGCCGGCGGACCTCTCATCCGACAGGGGTGCGCAGTTCACGTCAGAGGTTTGGAACTCTGTTGCTGAAAGCCTCGGGGTCAAGCTACACCGCACCTCTGCTTATCACCCTCAGGCTAACGGGCTATGCGAACGGTTCCATCGTTCGATGAAGGCCGCTTTGCGCTCTGGACTTTCTGACGGTAATTGGGTCGACAAGCTACCCTGGATCATGCTGGCCCTTCGTACTGCACCTAAGGAGGACCTGCAGTGTTCGTTGGCTGAGTTGGTCTATGGACAGGTGCTAAGAGTGCCAGGAGATTTCATTCCAGACGCCTCGATGCTTTGGCCCGCACCCAGGCCTGGGCCGCCGGTGGATGCTGCTGGTGCGTTCCAGCCCGTTCCCACGTCGCAGCATGGCACCCCCGTGGCCCGGCTACCTTCCAACCTGCAGTCGGCCGAGTTTGTTTTCATCCGACACGATGCACACCGTGGTCCCTTGCGTCCCCCCTACGACGGGCCATTTAGGGTCCTGCAGCATGGTGCCAAGACTATGGTCGTGGCTGTTGGGGGCCGTTCCGAAACTGTTTCTGTTGACAGGCTTAAGCCGGCTCATGTTGACCTGGCCGGACTTTGGACTTGCCCCGCGCCCTCCGCCGCGGCCGCCCCCCTGGGCTGCGCCTGGGGGACTGTGCGGGGTCCCTTCCAGTTGTTCCTGCATCCCCGCCAGTTGATGCGCGGGACTGTTCTGATGTTTCTGCTGTGCCCCTCCAGCCCGCGCTCCCTGGGTACTTTACTCGCAGGGGTTGGGCAGTTTTGCCGCCCCGTCATCCGGAGTTTGATTATGGGTGAATTCTGGGGGGGCTTGTGTAGTGATGGGAACATAATTCACCCATGGAACATTGGGACGAAGGGGGAGTTCCGGGTGGGAGGAGTTGGTTAGGATGAAAGGATGAAAGGATAAAAGGACGAAATGTTAGTAGGCCTGTGAGCCTCGCGCATAGTGAGTTGTTGTTGCTGTTAAACACTGAGAAGCTGATGTCAATAAAACGCCGGTCTTTGGCTCTAGACTTCAACACTCCGCCTCCGACTCTCGTCACTACTCGCTACAATATAAATCAAAACAAAAAAACGGAAATCGGTTTGTTTCCCGTTTTTCCATGTCCTTGCTTCAGAAGGAAAAACGAATGGCCGAAAAGTACACGGACCGGATCGGACCCACGTTGACGTGACTGCGTTGCATACTGGTTGCCCACATACGAAACGCCCCTTTTATTTGCGTGCAAACCGCCGCGTTACGCAAGGTGGGGCACAGTCGTCAGCGAATTCAAGTGTGTGAGTGGCAAGAATACAAATTTTCCTTTTTTTATTTTATTTATTTATTTATTTATTTATTTTATGTTTCTGTTTTGGTAGTACACGGTTTGGGCATTGACAAAAATAAAAAAGTTAACCACAGGAATATCATGTAAGAGGTGAGCAAGTAACGACTTGCAATCAGTGTACTTGTACATGCATTGCCAATGACTGGAAAGTCGCCCCTGCTAAGATGGCCGCCACGTGAGCACGGCGGTGAGCCGGTTTTCTACAGCTGCCATAACTGGAAACTTTTTTTTTTTTTTTTTTTTTTTCTCATTTCAGTGGACCCGCCTCTCAATTATACGTCAATATGGACCGAACCAAAATACTGTAAGGGGGAACCACGGTAGTTTCAAACATTGTTTCAAACAAAAACTGCTTACACGCACAATGTAAAAGAACGTCCAGAAATAATAGGTAGAGATTTCTACCACATTTAGTCATTTTAGACGATTTTAGCTGTTATCTGTAAAAATTAACTGGACCTAAAATTTCATTGTTCACCTCGTTAACCTTTGTGCAGTGATCAACTGAATATGATGTAACATTTACCGGCTTTTTGACTGTCGTTAAGTATGACTCAACAGGTAATTTGGGGAATATTCTTCATTTGAATTTGTAAGTTTTTCGGGGGTCATAATGAATCCAGCTCGCCGCTGCTGTTCAGCTCTTCTGAGCCAAATGTGTATTTCATCGCTGGAGGGAAGTACTACCAGAAGAGCATTTTCGCCGGTTCATTCTGGTATACAACCGGTAGAAATACGGTACAATTATCCGGGAGGGGAGAAGATATGTCGACAACCGAAGTCAGCTGGAGCATCGGGAACAGTGTCAGGTACAGAATGTCTCGTTCTCAAATTCATCCATTACCCCCTGCTTTCCGCCGACGTACGTACGTGGCTTTTCTAGATACAGTACTTCACAAGCGAAACTTTTTTTTTTTTTAAATTCATTTTTGTATTGACATGCCTTGACATTACAGTAGCAAAACCTTTGCCAATATAACAAATAACGAGAAGCGCCCCCCCCCCCCCAAAAAAAAAAGAAACAATCATACTTTCCCGGTCAGTTACATAATCATAAACATACGCTTAACTTTTATAGGTGCTCACTCCTCAGCCGTTAATACTTAGTTATATATAAATTCGTAAGCATTTAATATGCTTTCAGGCAATTACAGCATATTTTTTGGCACAGTAGTGGTGAGTTTATTCTTCAAAATTATATAACCATTTAACTCAGTAAAGTGGCAAAGTCTAAAATGCTGAAGTGGTACTCAATCGATACCAACTTTTCCCCCCCGACAAACTATATGTTACCTGCTCCAGCAAAACAGTCCGCATCTGGGCAGGATAGAGAGATGGAGGATATGAGACTGTCACTAATGACTTTTTTTTTTTTTTAATTGACTTGCCTATCAATTGTTCCAACAATTAATCGACTAATAGCCCCGCCCCTCCAAAAAATTCTATTTTTTTTTTTTAAGTCCACTAAGTTTGAACCTGAGTTTAATTTAGTCGATATGATACTTATTGTTCCTTATCTTCGCTGCATATATTACACAAACACCATAAAATTAGCCTATGCTAAACGATTAACAATCGCGATTCGCATTAGCTCTGAATCACTTGCTTGGGGTACTTTTCCTGAAAATCAGTTCATAGTCCAACATAATGAAAAATCCAATTTGACCACAATATTAATGCACTTAAATAGATAGCGCTGCATCTTCATCATATGTTTACTAAGCCTGACGTATTCACTTGTCTCGTTCAAACATATTGAGTTAATGAAGCCTACAATGGCCATTGATGCAGCATACTAACGGTCCCCCACACGCACAGAAAGGTTTTCCAAATAACTCGCGTTGTGCTCCAAGATCCTGCGCCGTCACCCTTGTTCCATTCCATCCCATTCAAATCCATAAACGTCCAAATTGAGTCTGTTTCTACCGCCAACGTCCGTGCTAACTCCCTTCCAAAGTTCTGTCTGTTGTTAACACATGACCTAGAAGCTACTGAGCAAAAATGCTAATATTTACGGGCAAAAAATTATTAAAAATAAGTGGAGCTCTAAAATGAAAAAAAAAATAAGAGGTGTGCATCATCCAGCCGACATGCCACTATGAGCCAGCACTGATTTGGGGTCAATAGGTCACATGACCTGGAAGCTATTGAGCTAAAATGCTAATTTTTGCTAGAAAAAAAAAAGAATAAGTGGAGGTCTAAACTGAAATAAATAAGAGGTGTGCATTATCTATCAGACATGCCACTATGATGCAGCACTGATTTGGGGTCAATAGGTCACATGATCTGGAAGCTATTGAGCTCAAACGCTAATATTTACAGAAAAAAATAAATAAATAAGTGGTCTAAAATGACAAGAGGTGTGCATCATCCAGCCAACACCCAACCCTCAATAGCTTCCAGGTCATGTGACCTATTGACTCCAAATTATTGTTGGCTCATAGTGGCATGTTGGCTGGATGATGTGCATATCTTATTTTGTCATTTTAGATCTCCACTTCTTTTTAATTACTTTTTCCTGTAAACATTAGCGTTTGAGCTCAATAGCTTCCAAGTCATGTAACCTATTGACCCCAAATCATTGCTGGCTCATAGTGGCACGTCGGCTGGATGATGCATACTTCTTATTTTAGATTTCCACTTATTTTTAATTATTTTTTTCTGTAAATACTAGCGTTTGAGCTCATTAGCTTCCAGATCATGTGACCTATTGACCCCAAATCAGTGCTGGCTCATAGTGGCATGTCTGATAGATGATGCACACCTCTTATTTATTTCAGTTTAGACCTCTACTTATTTTATTTTATTTTCTAGCAAAAATTAGCATTTTAGCTCAATAGCTTCCAGGTCATGTGATCTATTGAACCCAAATCAGTGCTGGCTCATAGTGGTGTGTCGGCTGGATGATGCACATCTCATTTTTTCATTTTAGAACTCCACTAATTGTTAATAATTTTTTGCCTGTAAATATTATCATTTTTGCTCAATAACTTCTACGTCATGTGACCTATTGACCCCAAATTAGTACTGGCTCATAGTGGCATGTCTGCTTGATGACACCCACCTCTTCTTTTTTCTCCATTTCAACCTTTTCTTCATTTTAAATTAACTTAATATTGTACATATCAATGTTATTGTACTAGGTCATGGAACGTATTCCCCCCACAACAGTGCATACCCAGTGAAGTGGGAATTGGTGCTGTGTTATAGTGAAACATCTTTTAAACTGTTAATAATAATAAAACATCTTTTAAACTGTTTGAATTCAATTTTATTTTTGAAAACAATCTTTTATTTTGAAAACCCAATGTGTTCTCCATGCCAGCGTCCCTTCGTGCACACTACCGTAAATCCTACAAAAGGGCAGACATGAAATGAAGAGCGGCTGGCTTGACTGCGTAGAAAGAAAAGTCGGCTAGCTTCACTGCAGTCAGATGCAATGTTGTCATCGGCTCGAATACCTGCGAATTGTCGTCCAAACTGACAGAGATATTCTCCAGGATGTCGTTCTTAATGAATTGATTTCTACTTTTAATTCAAATTACTACATTCACACACTAAACCATTTTCCCTAAGGTACTGGTTGCTATGGACATTTGAAAGATGCAAATACCAAAACTTTAAACCCCTTTTTCTAAAAACTAGGGATTTCGACCTTCCAACATTAAAAGTGCTGTAACTTTGTCAATTTTTGAGGTCCATCCATGTATTATATATCAATTTAAAGGGAATTAAATGCAGAAGTCGAATATATCAATATCTCAAATTTGATATTTTTATTTTTTTTGGCACATGAGGACCCTTTTGCCAGAGCCGGTCGCACATATACACACACATATACTTTAGGGGTGTGCTCAATAAATCGGTCAACCAAGGTTTAAGCTGCTCCACACTGTGTTGGTATATTGAAGCATGTTGACATTTTCACGCCTGCGATGTCCTCTTATTCCAAAATGACCATACACTGGTGTTGCTCCTCTGTTTATTTGAGACCTCGTGCATACTAATGAGAGTAACGTGACCTCTTTTGAGATCAACCCACTGTCGTTCGCTGAACCAATGAGGTTCAGCTTCAGCCCACTCCCAAATTCTCCAGAGCCCGCCCCCCTTCCAAAGACGTACAAATCATGGAGCTCTACGAGGACGAATCGTTCTTGCTACATTCTCAGCTTCAGATTTGTAGCAAAAGTCACGTGACTGGACAGCAGCAGAAAAAACACTTGTGACTCCTAGTGGCGACTTCTTACACTACAAGTTGTCATTTCTACAGGTACAAATCATGATTTTTACAGATACAAAGTTACCCCGGGTTTTCACCGGATGCGGTTGCGGTGCGGTGCGTCTTGACTGCGTGCTCCGGACGGGTCAATTTTTTTGTCAATCCACACCGGCTCCGCACAGCTGCGGTCCGGCAGCTCCGTCGCCGCCCACTTCCCAACGTGTCTCGCGGGACCGCGCGCGCGCGATCATGTGGCATTTCACAACGACAAACATACAGAAAGTCTGTGCTCAACAGAGAAGCAGAAAGAGAGGTGGACTTCTTTTGATTTAACCTTTTCTTCTTCTTCTGCTATGAGATTCCATGCAGCATCCTTTTTTTGGTTGTCCTTGTAAAGTATATTAATAACGAGAGTCGGGTCAGTGCGTGTCCAGTGTCCACTCTTTATTTCTGTCTTCCGCGTTCGGCTGCCGCTCAGTACGGCAAGCGAGACGGGCACAACAAGCAATCGCGAACATCAAACTCACAATACATTACAGTCCTTATAAAAAGGATGTGCCGTGTCATATATTATTTTGTGGTTTTCCACCTCCAATATAAACCTCTCCTCGTCCATGTTCGCTGGCGTCTAAACCGTGAATGAGCACATGGCCCGGCGACGCCCACGTCACGTTTTGCTGAAAAACTTGCGAAATAGGAGCTGGCGAGTGTTTTATTCTGAAAGGTAACCGGAAATTTATTTTGAAACTGCCTCGGTCTTCCTGTCCCGCTCGATGTGTTTTGTGCTAGCTTGCCATTTGCCGGAGGCCTACCGCTGCGGCGTCCGGCAAAAATAGAAAATAGGTCTATCCTTGCGGAAGGCTTGCGGCACGCCGCAGGCCTTCCGCAGTCGACACGCAACGCACCCGCAAGCGGTGTAAACTGCACCATTCGAATGAATGGAATCTAATTGCTTGCGTCGCCGGACCGCACCGCAACCGCACCGCAACCGCATCCGGTGTAAACCCGGGGTTACACTTCTTTCTCCAGGTACACATATTTTTATACGTACAAATTTTTTTATACGAACAATTTTTTTTTTACGTACAATTTTTTTTCTTTACGTACAAATGTTTTGTTTTGTTTTAAACGCACTTTTTTTTTTTTTCAGTACACATTTTCTATTTTCCAGGTACAAATTTTTTTTTCCAGGTACAAATCATGCCTTTTACAGATACAAATTTATGCTTTTTTCTACATGTACAATTTTTTTTTTTACAAGTTTCTTTTGCACCATATTTAACTCCATAGATTGGTATTGGAATTGGCTGCATAAAACCCTGATTGGAACACCCCAAAATCAAACTCGTGTTGAATGTGACGCCACACGTTACGCCACACGTTTTTTTTTAAATTGCCACAAAACCAACAACACATGATGAGGGATAATAGTATTTTTAGTAGCTATGTTTTATGGCACTTGTACTACAACTGCAGTGAGTGAGTGAGAGAAAGATAGAGGGAGGGAGTGGAAGAGTGGGGAGTGGGGGGGGGGGGGGGTAAAGGAGAGGGTGATATAGAAGTGCTTGAGTCATCACTTCATCTGGCTGCCACAGCACAAGGGAGGCACACTGTCGACATCAGCAGACTACTTGCTGAACCATGGAGGCCAAGTACAGGAAGTGCAAGATGCAAAACCAATGGAAGAGCTAAAACTGCCAGATTGTCTGCCTGCCTGATTATTATTATTTTCTTTCTGTTCTTTCTTACATGTGAGTATCTCTTATTGCATTTTTCTAGGTAGAATTTCTTGTTCATAACTCTTTGACTGCCAAAGACGTTTCATGATGATTAGTAAAATTCCAATGAATGGAATGCGATCTTTCATTGAGTAGCCACATTGTATATGTAGTAAAGGCAAACAATATTTTTTTTGCCTTGAAAGATGAGTTAAAATGTTCAAAAGCGGCTGGCACTGTGGATTTTTTTATTTTGTTTTTATAACGCCTGGCAGTCAAAGAGTTTTAATATATATTGATTTAAAAGTGTATAAGGACAAGGGCTGCTCGATTATGGAAAAAATAATAATCATGATTATTTTGGTAATAATTGAAATCACGATTATTCAAACGATTATTATTATTATTTTTTTGGTACAAAACATGTTTAAACCCTTTAAGCCCTAAGCTATTTTGTCGGCTTTTTGTTTTGTTTTTTTTGTTTTTTTAGAAAATTACATACCCAAAATAAAAATAGGATATGTCCGCAACCACGAGGTCCATTTGAATAATTTTTGTGTCATAATAAAGGGAACACTTGTGAGATTTGTTCAGATCTGTAAATATACGGGCGATAAATGTTACTGGTTATAAATGAAGATGGCACATAGCACAAATGTGAAAAGAGCAAAACACAAACACTGTTTTGCATGAAGTAGCACAGCGGGAGAACCGAGTTATTTCACTGTGTGGCGCGATACACTTTCTATAATTGCTAATTAAATTAGTTGGTGCATGTAAAAATGGCTTATATATTCTTGTAGCCCCGCTCCTGCAGTTTAATTTGATGTACAACATCATTATATTCTTTCATGATTAGTGTCATGTTTCACACAATTTCTTCGTCAAGTCTGAAGGGACCCAATTGGGGGGGTGGGGGGTCTGCGGACGGCGCTAGGGCTGAAAGGGGAAACATTTAAAAATATTAAGACAAATAAACTTATTTGAAACACTTTAATTATGTAAGTTCCTTTTGGATCAAACAAGATGTATTAAATTAGTCATTTTAAAATAAAAAAAGAAAGTGCAAATATATACATTGAAGCTAGTGTTGTTCTGATACCGTTTTTTCGCCCCCGATACCGATTCCGATACCCAGCTTTGCAGTATCGGCCGATACTGATACCATACCGATACCTAAGTTGTTTTTTTTTCCCCTTAACATGAAAAAGCTGTCCTGCCATTGGCTCAGAGCATTCAAGGGCCAGTAGGATATCTTAGATCAGCATGCAGTGAGCATGTCACATATCAGTGAGTTCGTGCACGAGCAAGACACAAGATGCTGCATCCAAAATCCTATATTAGCGTTGGAATTAATGGTATCGGCATGTTACTTGTGAGTGTTATTGTGAGTTGAGTTGTATTTTTGCACAAGTGGTAGAATACTGGATGTGTGGTTTAAAATACCCGTTTACAATTGTTAGAACTACGTATTAAGCATGACTTACTTTATTAATACCCAACATATCTGCCGGCATTCGACAATTAGTATTACTTCTGGATCCACTTGCAAAGTAAATAATTGAATTTCAGGGTGGAGATGCACTAGTAGAGACTATTATTAGTTTAATTTGACATGTGAGATATTTCACAAATGTCTCATGAAGCCTTCACGCTCTGCAAATTAGGGCCACCGTTGGAAGTCAAAGAGTCACACCTTTGCAACCACCCAACTTTATGCGGGATCAAGCTTGGTTTATGCTTGACACATCCGTGTGGTCTTTTTTTTTTTTTTTCCTCCACTTACTCACTCACACAAACACGAGGCCGAGGGCGCGCACGGCCTCGGATGAGTCGGACGCTCGCGGGAGCGGGGACGCCCCCCCGCCAGTGCCAGCGTGGCCCGGCCACCTCGGAACCTTACCCAACAGCCGACGGGTACGCAACTCTCCCCGCGCCGCGACACGTCCACGTTGCCCACACGCGCACCTACGAGAATTTGTAAACTACGCGGAGTCGCGGACGAGCAAACGCTGTCGTGAACAGTGTTTTCTACTTTCCAATTCTGTGTTTTATTTACTTTGCAAACTCATCCCAAACTGTTTTTGTCGATTAGTTTATTGAGGAAAAAAACATACTCAACTTCTATAGAGCGTTTTCACGACACGTCATCCGGTGCATAATTAACCCGGAAGTAGCCATCTTGGAGATACTCCGTTGTCCACACTCCGAGTCTGCACCACATTACCACAACAGAGAACTTTGTTGAGGACAATGGTGAACCTTTGTCCATCAGATGTTGATTTTGATTAAAGTGTATTCCATATTCACTTCGGAAATATAATGGGGCGACATGGCTCAGTGGTATGGTGGTTGTCTCCCAACCCAGAGGTTGAGGGTTCGATCCCAGGCCATTGTGACCACGTCGAAGTATCCTTGAGCGAGATACTGAACCCCCAATTGCTCCTGATGCTGCGTCATCAGTAGGTGAATGGGTAGTTAAAAATGTAAAGCGCTTTGAGGGCCTTGAAGGTGGAAAAGCGCTATATAAATGAAGTGCCATTTGCCATAATACCGTTACTAATTAATAGATGACTATTTTTAATTCTGTAACTAAAATATAAAAAAAAAAAAAACACACAGATGAAATGCTAAATGCGTCAAGCTTAATTAGGGTGTTTCCGTATTAATAATAGCAACTATCCGGTCTATACCTAGTGAGCTGTTTTCAGTAAAGACAATGACGTTTGTTACAATTCAACAATCAGAATGAAAGGATAATAGTAATACAATAGCGGTCTCTAGTGGTGAGAACATCCATTCATTTTGTTGCATATACTTCCCTGGTCTGCAAATATGTAGCCTCAATCGCGGGCTTTTTCCTGTTGCCAAGTCCGTCCCTATATGCCTTAGCATATTTGGTGGGCTTTGCCGAGCTTTAGAAGTTGTTTTGACATCGATAAAGACTCGCCAAACAATTCTCATTGTAATTCTCCATTAGCTTGCGTTAGCTTGTTTACGTCAATATCGCCAATATGACCGCGCATCCGGGTTACTGCCGAGTTCGTGACGTCAGTGAAAACGCTCTATTGTGGTGTTAACTAGCGCAGTTCATACACCGTTGGCACTCTACTGCCTCCTGTAGTCTGGGAGAATATCGACCGCAGCTGCTATAATTGCACTATTTCAATTGAAACCTGTTCAGAAAGCTTAGTTGGCTTAAGATGTCTGTTTTTTTTTCTTTTAGGGTTTTATTTACATTGTAGATATGTTTTCAATTTAACAAAAATGTTCAGAAATGTGAAGATTAGTCTAAAAATATGTAAAAAAAAAAAAAAAAAGAATCGTGATAAAATCGAGATCGTGAATTTATTTTTAAAGAATAGTGCTATGACATTTTTACCATATCGCCCACCCCTAACCCAATTATACTTTCAGTTAGAGGTGTGTCGATTAATCGACAACTAATTGATTATCAAATTAATCAATATATATATTTTTTTTTATAATGGATGAATCATTTAGATGTATTTTCCAATTTAAAATTGTCCAAATGGTTGGAATTTCAGCTCCTCAACAGTTGCTTAGATGGCAGCATATGTTTCTCCAAAATCTTTATGTATGTTTCAGCATTAATAGTGCCTACACAGCTGTTTCACATGCCCTTGGCACTAACATAGTCCCATAGCGTCACAGATCCTGACTGCCTTTTGAACTTTGTGTCCATAACAGTCTGGATTGTTCTTTTCCTCTTTGGCCCAGAGGACATGACGTCCACAATTTCCAAAAGCAATTTGTAATGTGGACTCGTCCGACCATAAATACTTTTCCACTCGAGCTCGGGCCCAGAGAAAATGACGGTGTTTCTGGGTTTTGTTCATAATTGGCTTTTCCTTTGCATAGTTCGAGTTTTAAGTTCCACCTATGGATGTAGTGCCGAATTTTACTTACTGTCCGTTTTTCTGAAGTATTCCAGAGCCCACGTGGCGATACCTTTTACACATTGTTGTTTTATTTGATGCAGTGCTGCCTGAAGGATTGAAGGTCACGAGTATTCAATGCTAGTTTTTGGCCTCGCCGCTTACTGTACATGCAGTATTTCTCCAGATACTCTAAACCTTTTGATATTGTGGACCGTAGATGATGAAATCCCTAAATTCATTGCAACTGTACGTTGAGGAACATTGCCCTTAAACTACTTTCTCACGCAATTGTTCACAAAAAGGTGAACCTCGCCCCACCTGTTTCCAATTAGCCTGTTCACCTGTAGGATGTTCTAAACAGGTGTTTGATGAGCATTCCTCAACTTTCTCAGTCTATTTTGCCACCTGTCCCATCTTTTTTGGAACATGTTGTAGCTATAAAATTATAAGTCAATGATTGATTTCTAAAAACAATAATGGTTATCAGTTTGAACATTAAATATCTGGTCTTCGTAGTGTATTCAATTAAATATATGTTGAACATGATTTGAAAATCATTGTCTTGTTTTTATTTATGTTAAACACGACGTCCCAACTTTATTGGAATTGTACTTGTATGTACATTATGTATGATAGAAAGGTATAGAGCAGGGGTGTCCAAACTTTTTCATTTGAGGGCCACATACAGAAAATCAGAAGGACGCAAGGGCCACATAATGTTATGAAGAGAAATTGTGTTTAGTCCTAAAAATTGTACAAATAATTTATTTGTGCTTTTGCAGATTTAGAAAAATGCTACAATATATGAACCAATTTATTTGTAATATGGCAGTAGGGTTATTATAGTTTTGGAATTTTTCATTTTAATTAGTTTTTATTAGTTTTCAGGGTGGTTCTGTTAGTTTTTTAGGGCCCGAGCAGCGACCGCTGCGAGGTCCCTATTGTTTTTGTAAAAATTATTAGGGCCCGAGCAGCGAACGCTGCGAGGTCCCTATTGTTTTTGTAAAAATTATTATTATTATTATTATTAGGGCCCGAGCAGCGACCGCTGCGAGGTCCCTATTGTTTTTCGTTCGAATTATTATTAGGGCCCGAGCAGCGACCGCTGCGAGGTCCCTCTTGTTTTTGTAAGAATTATTCTTCTTCTCCGTAAACGATCGCATTTTTGAGGGCCTAAACATTTACGAAAACTCACCAAACTTTGCAGTCTCTTCGGGCCCGGCGAAAAATTTGATATTATGTCGTTGCCATAACAATGCGACTCTATAGCGCCCCCTAGCGTAGAAAAATAAAAACCAATCCCGGCCCGTTTGACCTAGAGCTACGAAAATTGCCAGGCACGTGTAGCACCCCGAGACGCACAAAAAAGTCAGTGGAAGCCATTTCCTAAAATGTACAGGAAGTGAGCTATGAATTTTTGAATGTCCAATTTTGGCCCATTTTGGCACATTCACTGTGGTCATACTTTTTCCCCCTTTGCAAATATTTTTCAGCCAGTTGACTTCAAACTTGCCATGTATCATCTCAAGACCCAAGACAACAACTGGGCAAAATATCTTGACTTTTTGGAATACTATATGACGGGGGCGGGGCATCAAATATTGATTTTAAAATTTAATTTGTCCAGAAAGACAAAATGCTGAATAACTCCCATGAACAAGCTAAAAAAAATCTCAAACTTCTCACGCAACTTAATAGTCACGGCCTGAAAACATCTATATGATACAATTCTGTTATATATATAGCGCCACCTAGTGGTGACAATAAATGTCATACTTTACGTTTTTAGCTACTATGCCAAGCTCTTTGAAGGGATCCAGTTGAAAATTGGTCAGACAAGCCTTAAGATGTTGATCATGCCCCACACCGAATATTGTAACTTTTCGCCAAAGGGCGTGGCCGCTACGGTGCCGCAAAATCTGGTAATTTTTCGTGGCAATAAAAGCTGCTTTTACTTGACCCAGGTCATCCTATCTTCTCAAAATTTCACACATTTGATGAGAGTCCAGCCCCTAAAGACATCTACAAACTTATATTTCATCTTACTGATAGCGCCACCTACTGGCAATTTTTTTTCTTACGATTTTTCTTCAATGTTTTTCTCCAACCATGTTAACTGGACCTACCTCATATTTGCTCAGATGAGGGTGTCGGCCTTCATGCTGTCACAACACGAAGTTTGTGAGTTTTCGCGAGTCGCTGTGGGCGTGGCTAAGCGCTGTTCGCCAAGAAAACTATGCCAATTTTGAGGGCCTAAACTGGCACAGAAACACACGAAACTTGGCACACACAGCTGGCCTGGCAAAATGAGCAATTTTTTATCGGCGATTGTGCTATTTTTACAAAAATGACTCAATAGCGCCCCCTAGAAATCTTTAACGAAACAGCCCCAGTTGTACGTTTAAGCAAGAACGACGAATATTTTTAGGTGTATGAGGGAGCCCAAGACCTACAAAAAAGTCTCTTGTACCCATATGCTAAAATGAACAGGAAGTGAGCTACGAATTTTTGAATGTCCCATTTTTGACGATTTTTGCACATTCACAGGGGGCAGACTTTTGCCCACTTCTCCTACACGTTTCATCCGACTGAGTTAAGACTTGGCCTGGACCATGTCAAGACCTGAGCCAACGACAGGGGGAAAATTTTTGACTTTTCAAAATACTATATGATGAGGGCGGGGCATCAAAATTTGTGTTTCGCAATGAAAAAGGATATGCTTGATAACTCCCCGGTACATGCTCCAAAAAATCCCAAACTTGACATGTATGTTTATCGTCAAGGCCTGAAGTTATCTCTATGACAACATTCAGTTATATATGCAGCGCCACCTAGCCCTTGAGGCATAAAAAAAAAAATACCCCACATACGGTATTTTGTACAAAAAATGTAAACTCATTCTAAGTGTGATAACTAAGTCATTTATGAATATTCTTTTAGTTTCCACCACTCAAAATGTTCACTGGCATCAGACTTATCCAAACATATATATATTTTTATTTATTTTTGATAGCCTTTATGGACATTAAAAGCAATATCGTGAATGAAGGATATGCTTAATAACTCCACGGTACATGCTCCAAAAAAAATCCCACACTTGACATGTATGCTTATAATCAAGGCCTGAAGGTATCTCTATGACAACATTCAGTTATAAATACAGCGCCACCTAGCCCTTGAGGCATTTATATATATATATATATATATATAAAAAAACTCACATACGGTGTTTTGTACAAAAAATGTACACTCATTCTAAGTGTGATAACTAAGTCATTTATGAATATTCTTTTAGTTTCCACCACTCAAATTGTTCACTGGCTTCACACCGATCCAAACGTATGTACGTTTCCATTTTGTTTTATTCATTTTTGATTGCCCCTTTGGACAATAAAAGTAACATTGTGCAATGAGTACAACGAGCGATGATGTGTATATACACTTTTACAAAAAATACCAATCAGGGCAACTCATTGCCTAAAAATAAAAAAGGACGCTGATTTTTGCAGGTCTTAACAATGACTAAAACCCGTTGAGCTTGACACACACACTGGCAAAAAAATATTCTACATGTAAACGTTTATTATGCCATTTTCAAAGAAATTTTGCTTCCAATATGCCAGTACCCCAACGTGCCAGTACCCCAACGTGCAAGTACCCCAACGTGGCCCGGGCTGCGAGGGCCCTTTATAGCTGCTCGCAGCTCTAGTTAGGGCCCGAGCAGCGACCGCTGCGAGGTCCCTATTGTTTTTGTAAAAATTATTATTATTATTATTATTATTATTATTATTCTTTATTCTCCGCAAACAATCGCGATTTGGGGTACCTAAATATTCACGAAAACTCACCGAACTTTGCACACTCCTCAGGTCCGGCGAAAAATTTGATATTATGAAGTCGTTATAACAACGCGACTCTATAGCGCCCCCTAGCATAGAAAAATAAAAACCAAGCCCGGCACGTTTGAGCTAGAGCAACGAAAATTGGCAGGCACGTGTAGCACCCCGAGACGCACAAAAAAGTCTATTGGGACCATGTAGCTAAAATGTACAGGAAGTGATCTATGAATTTTTTAATGTCCAATTTTGGCCTATTTTGGCACATTCACTGTGGTCATGCTTTTTCCCCCTATGCAAACATTTTTCATCCCATTGACTTCAAACTTGGTATTTATCATCTCAAGACCTAAGAGAACAGCTGGGCAAAAAGTCTTGCCTTTTCGAAATACTATATGACGGGGGCGGGGCATCAAATATTGCCTTTAAAATTTCATTTGTCCAGAAAGAGCAAATGCTGAATAACTCCCATGTTCAAGCTCCAAAAAATCTCAAACTTCTCAGGCAACGTAATAGTCACGGCCTGAAAACATCTATATGACGAAATTCAGTTATACATATAGCGCCACCTAGTGGTTACAATAAATGTCATACTTTACGTTTTTAGCTACTGTGCTGAGCTCGTTGAAGGGATCCAGTTGAAAATTGGTCAGAAAAGCCTTAAGATGTTGATGATGCCCCACACCGAATATTGTAACTTTTCGCCAAAGGGCGTGGCCGCTACGGTGACGCAAAGTCTGAAGATTTTTCGTGACAATAAAAGCTGCATTAACTTGACCGAGATGATCCTATCTTCTCAAAATTTCACACATTTGATGAGAGTCCAGCTCTAAAGACATCTACTAACTTACATTTCATTTAATTGATAGCGCCACCTAGTGGCAATTTTTTTTCTTACGAATTTTCTTCTACGTTTTTCTCCAAACACGTTAACTGGACCTACCTCATATTTGCTCAGATGAGGGTTTCGGCCTTCATGATGTCACAACACGAGGTTTGTGAGTTTTCGCGAATTGCTGTGGGCGTGGCTAAGCGCTGTTCGCCAAGAAAACAACGCCAGTTTTGAGGGTCTAAACATGCACAGAAACTCCTGAAACTTGGCACACACATCTGGCCTGGTAAAATGAGCAATATTTTATTGTTGATTGTGCTATTTTTACAAAAATGACTCAATAGCGCCCCCTCGAAATTTTTAACGAAGCAGCCCCGGTTGTACGTTTAAGCAAGAACGACGAATATTTTCAGGTGTATGAGGGAGCCCAAGACCTACAAAAAAGTCTCTTGTACCCATATGCTAAAATGAACAGGAAGTGAGCTACGAATTTTTGAATGTCCCATTTTTGACGATTTTTGCACATTCACAGGGGGCAGACTTTTGCCCACCTCTCTTACACGTTTCATCCGACTGAGTAAAGACTTGGCCTGGACCATGTCAAGACCTGAGCCAACGACAGGGGGAAAAATTTTGACTTTTCGAAATACTATATGATGAGGGCGGGGCATCAAAATTTGTGTTTCGCAATGAAAAAGGATATGCTTGATAACTCCCCGGTACATGCTCCAAAAAATCCCAAACTTGACATGTATGTTTATCGTCAAGGCCTGAAGTTATCTCTATGACAACATTCAGTTATATATGCAGCGCCACCTAGCCCTTGAGGCATGAAAAAAAAAATACCCCACATACGGTATTTTGTACAAAAAATGTAAACTCATTCTAAGTGTGATAACGAAGTCATTTATGAATATTCTTTTAGTTTCCACCACTCAAAATGTTCACTGGCATCAGACTTATCCAAACATATATATATTTTTATTTATTTTTGATAGCCTCTATGGACATTAAAAGCAATATCGTGAATGAAGGATATGCTTAATAACTCCACGGTACATGCTCCAAAAAAAATCCCACACTTGACATGTATGCTTATAATCAAGGCCTGAAGGTATCTCTATGACAACATTCAGTTATAAATACAGCGCCACCTAGCCGTTGAGGCTTATATAAAAAAAATAAAAAAAATACCCCACATACGGTATTTTGTACAAAAAATGTACACTCATTCTTAGTGTGATAACTAAGTCATTTATGAATATTCTTTTAGTTTCCACCACTCAAATTGTTCACTGGCTTCACACCGATCCAAACGTATGTACGTTTCCATTTTGTTTTATTCATTTTTGATTGCCCCTTTGGACAATAAAAGTAAACATTGTGCAATGAGTACAACGAGCGATGATGTGTATATACACTTTTACAAAAAAATACCAATCAGGGCAACTCATTGCCTAAAAATAAATAAGGACGCTGATTTTTGCAGGTCTTAACAATCACCAAAATCCGTTGAGCTTGACACACACTGGCAAAAAAAATATTCTACATGTAAACGTTTATTATGCCATTTTCAAAGAAATTTTGCTTCCAATATGCCAGTACCCCAACGTGCCAGTACCCCAACGTGCAAGTACCCCAACGTGGCCCGGGCTGCGAGGGCCCTTTATAGCTGCTCGCAGCTCTAGTTAGGGCCCGAGCAGCGACCGCTGCGAGGTCCCTATTGTTTTTGTAAAAATTATTATTATTATTAGGGCCCGAGCAGCGATCGCTGCGAGGTCCCTATTGTTTTTGTAAAAATTATTATTATTATTATTATTATTATTATTATTCTTTATTCTCCGCAAACGATCGCGATTTTGGGTACCTAAACATTCACGAAAACTCACCGAACTTTGCACACTCCTCAGGCCCGGCGAAAAATTTGATATTATTAAGTCGTCATAACAATGCGACTCGATAGCGCCCCCTAGCGTAGAAAAATAAAAACCAAGCCCGGCACGTTTGAGCTAGAGCAACAAAAATTGGCAGGCACGTGTAGCACCCCGAGACGCACAAAAAAGTCTATTGGGACCATGTAGCTAAAATGTACAGGAAGTGAGCTATGAATTTTTTTATGTCCAATTTTGGCCTATTTTGGCACATTCACTGTGGTCATGCTTTTTCCCCCTTTGCAAACATTTTTCATCCAATTGACTTCAAACGGCATTTATCATCTCAAGACCTGAGAGAACAACTGGGCAAAACATCTTGCCTTTTTGAAGTACTATATGACGGGGGCGGGGCATCAAATATTGCCTTTAAAATTTCATTTGTCGAGAAAGAGCAAATGCTTAATAACTCCCATGTTCAAGCTCCAAAAAATCTCAAACTTCTCAGGCAACGTAATAGTCACGGCCTGAAAACATCTATATGATAAAATTCAGTTATACATATAGCGCCACCTAGTGGTTACAATAAATGTCATACTTTACGTTTTTAGCTACTGTGCTGAGCTTGTTGAAGGGATCCATTTGAAAATTGGTCAGAAAAGCCTTAAGATGTTGATCATGCCCCACACCGAATATTGTAACTTTTCGCCAAAGTCTGAAGATTTTTCGTGAAAATAAAAGCTGCATTAACTTGACCGAGATGATCCTATCTTCTCAAAATTTCACACATTTGATGAGAGTCCAGCCCTAAAGACATCTACTGACTTATATTTCATCTAACTGATAGCGCCACCTAGTGGCAATTTTTTTTCTTACGAATTTTCTTCTACGTTTTTCTCCAAGCACGTTAACTGGACCTACCTCATATTTGCTCAGATGAGGGTTTCGGCCTTCATGATGCCACAACACGAAGTTTGTGAGTTTTCACGAATTGCTGTGGGTGTGGCTAAGCGCTGTTCTCCAAGAAAACAACGCCAGTTTTGAGGGTCTAAACATGCACAGAAACTCATGAAACTTGGCACACACATCTGGCCTGGTAAAATGAGCCATATTTTATTGTTGATTGTGCTATTTTTTACAAAAATGACTCAATAGCGCCCCCTAGAAGTTTTTAACAAAGCAGTCCCGGTTGTACGTTTAAGCAAGAACGACGAATATTTTTAGGTGTATGAGGGAGCCCAAGTCCTACAAAAAAGTCTCTTGGACCCATATGCTAAAATGAACAGGAAGTGAGCTATGAATTTTTGAATGTCCCATTTTTTACGATTTTTGCACATTCACAGGGGGCAGACTTTTGCCCACTTCTCCTACACGTTTCATCCGACTGAGTTAAGACTTGGCCTGGACCATGTCAAGACCTGAGCCAACGACAGGGGGAAAAATTTTGACTTTTCGAAATACTATATGATGAGGGCGGGGCATCGAAATTTGTGTTTCGCAATGTAAAAGGATATGCTTGATAACTCCCCGGGACATGCTCCAAAAAATCCCAAACTTGACATGTATGTTTATCGTCAAGGCCTGAAGTTATCTCTATGACAACATTCAGTTATATATGCAGCGCCACCTAGCCCTTGAGGCATGAAAAAAAAATACCCCACATACGGTATTTTGTACAAAAAATGTACACTCATTCTAAGTGTGATAACTAAGTCATTTATGAATATTCTTTTAGTTTCCACCACTCAAATTGTTCACTGGCTTCACACCGATCCAAACGTATGTACGTTTCCATTTTGTTTTATTCATTTTTGATTGCCCCTTTAGACAATAAAAGTAACATTGTGCAATGAGTACAACGAGCGATGATGTGTATATACACTTTTACAAAAAAATACCAATCAGGGCAACTCATTGCCTAAAAATAAAAAAGGACGCTGATTTTTGCAGGTCTTAACAATCACCAAAACCCGTTGAGCTTGACACACACACTGGCAAAAAAATATTCTACATGTAAACGTTTATTATGCCATTTTCAAAGACATTTTGCTTCCAATATGCCAGTACCCCAATGTGCCAGTACCCCAACGTGCAAGTACCCCAACGTGCAAGGACCCCAACGTGGCCCGGGCTGCGAGGGCCCTTTATAGCTGCTCGCAGCTCTAGTTAGGGCCCGAGCAGCGACCGCTGCGAGGTCCCTATTGTTTTTCGTTCGAATTATTATTATTATTAGGGCCCGAGCAGCGACCGCTGCGAGGTCCCTATTGTTTTTGTAAAAATTATTATTAGGGCCCGAGCAGCGACCGCTGCGAGGTCCCTATTGTTTTTGTAAAAATTATTATTATTATTATTATTATTATTATTATTATTATTATTATTATTATTCTTTATTCTCCGCAAACGATCGCGATTTTGGGTACCTAAACATTCACGAAAACTCACCGAACTTTGCACACTCCTCAGGCCCGGCGAAAAATTTGATATTATTAATGCGTCATAACAATGCGACTCGATAGCGCCCCCTAGCGTAGAAAAATAAAAACCAAGCCCGGCACGTTTGAGCTAGAGCAACAAAAATTGGCAGGCGCGTGTAGCACCCCGAGACGCACAAAAAAGTCTATTGGGACCATGTAGCTAAAATGTACAGGAAGTGAGCTATGAATTTTTTTATGTCCAATTTTGGCCTATTTTGGCACATTCACTGTGGTCATGCTTTTTCCCCCTTTGCAAATATTTTTCAGCCAGTTGACTTCAAACTTGCCATGTATCATCTCAAGACCTGAGAGAAAAACTGGGCAAAACATCTTGCCTTTTTGAAATACTATATGACGGGGGCGGGGCATCAAATATTGCCTTTAAAATTTCATTTGTCCAGAAAGAGCAAATGCTTAATAACTCCCATGTTCAAGCTCCAAAAAATCTCAAACTTCTCAGGCAACGTAATAGTCACGGCCTGAAAACATCTATATGATAAAATTCAGTTATACATATAGCGCCACCTAGTGGTTACAATAAATGTCATACTTTACGTTTTTAGCTACTGTGCTGAGCTTGTTGAAGGGATCCATTTGAAAATTGGTCAGAAAAGGCTAAAGATGTTGATCATGCCCCATACCGAATATTGTAACTTTTCGCCAAAGGGCGTGGCCGCTACGGTGACGCAAAGTCTGAAGATTTTTCGTGAAAATAAAAGCTGCATTAACTTGACTGAGATGATCCTATCTTCTCAAAATTTCACACATTTGATGAGAGTCCAGCACTAAAGACATCTACTGACTTATATTTCATCTAACTGATAGCGCCACCTAGTGGCAATTTTTTTTATTACGAATTTTCTTCTACGTTTTTCTCCAAACACGTTAACTGGACCTACCTCATATTTGCTCAGATGAGGGTTTCGGCCTTCATGATGTCACAACACGAAGTTTGTGAGTTTTCGCGAATTGCTGTGGGTGTGGCTAAGCGCTGTTCGCCAAGAAAACAACGCCAGTTTTGAGGGTCTAAACATGCACAGAAACTCATGAAACTTGGCACACACATCTGGCCTGGTAAAATGAGCAATATTTTATTGTTGATTGTGCTATTTTTACAAAAATGACTCAATAGCGCCCCCTAGAAGTTTTTAACGAAGCAGCCCCGGTTGTACGTTTAAGCAAGAACGACGAATATTTTTAGGTGTATGAGGGAGCCCAAGACCTACAAAAAAGTCTCTTGGACCCATATGCTAAAATGAACAGGAAGTGAGCTACGAATTTTTGAATGTCCCATTTTTTACGATTTTTGCATATTCACAGGGGGCAGACTTTTGCCCACTTCTCCTACAGGTTTCATCTGACTGAGTTAAGACTTGGCCTGGACCATGTGAAGACCTGAGCCAACGACAGGGGGAAAAATCTTGACTTTTCGAAATACTATATGATGAGGGCGGGGCATCAAAATTTGTGTTTCGCAATGTAAAAGGATATGCTTGATAACTCCCCGGGACATGCTCCAAAAAATCCCAAACTTGACATGTATGTTTATCGTCAAGGCCTGAAGTTATCTCTATGACAACATTCAGTTATATATGCAGCGCCACCTAGCCCTTGAGGCATGAAAAAAAAATACCCCACATACGGTATTTTGTACAAAAAATGTACACTCATTCTAAGTGTGATAACTAAGTCATTTATGAATATTCTTTTAGTTTCCACCACTCAAATTGTTCACTGGCTTCACACCGATCCAAACGTATGTACGTTTCCATTTTGTTTTATTCATTTTTGATTGCCCCTTTGGACAATAAAAGTAACATTGTGCAATGAGTACAACGAGCGATGATGTGTATATACACTTTTACAAAAAATACCAATCAGGGCAACTCATTGCCTAAAAATAAAAAAGGACGCTGATTTTTGCAGGTCTTAACAATGACTAAAACCCGTTGAGCTTGACACACACACTGGCAAAAAAATATTCTACATGTAAACGTTTATTATGCCATTTTCAAAGAAATTTTGCTTCCAATATGCCAGTACCCCAACGTGCCAGTACCCCAACGTGCAAGTACCCCAACGTGGCCCGGGCTGCGAGGGCCCTTTATAGCTGCTCGCAGCTCTAGTTAGGGCCCGAGCAGCGACCGCTGCGAGGTCCCTATTGTTTTTGTAAAAATTATTATTATTATTATTATTATTATTATTATTCTTTATTCTCCGCAAACAATCGCGATTTGGGGTACCTAAATATTCACGAAAACTCACCGAACTTTGCACACTCCTCAGGTCCGGCGAAAAATTTGATATTATGAAGTCGTTATAACAACGCGACTCTATAGCGCCCCCTAGCATAGAAAAATAAAAACCAAGCCCGGCACGTTTGAGCTAGAGCAACGAAAATTGGCAGGCACGTGTAGCACCCCGAGACGCACAAAAAAGTCTATTGGGACCATGTAGCTAAAATGTACAGGAAGTGATCTATGAATTTTTTAATGTCCAATTTTGGCCTATTTTGGCACATTCACTGTGGTCATGCTTTTTCCCCCTATGCAAACATTTTTCATCCCATTGACTTCAAACTTGGTATTTATCATCTCAAGACCTAAGAGAACAGCTGGGCAAAAAGTCTTGCCTTTTCGAAATACTATATGACGGGGGCGGGGCATCAAATATTGCCTTTAAAATTTCATTTGTCCAGAAAGAGCAAATGCTGAATAACTCCCATGTTCAAGCTCCAAAAAATCTCAAACTTCTCAGGCAACGTAATAGTCACGGCCTGAAAACATCTATATGACGAAATTCAGTTATACATATAGCGCCACCTAGTGGTTACAATAAATGTCATACTTTACGTTTTTAGCTACTGTGCTGAGCTCGTTGAAGGGATCCAGTTGAAAATTGGTCAGAAAAGCCTTAAGATGTTGATGATGCCCCACACCGAATATTGTAACTTTTCGCCAAAGGGCGTGGCCGCTACGGTGACGCAAAGTCTGAAGATTTTTCGTGACAATAAAAGCTGCATTAACTTGACCGAGATGATCCTATCTTCTCAAAATTTCACACATTTGATGAGAGTCCAGCTCTAAAGACATCTACTAACTTACATTTCATTTAATTGATAGCGCCACCTAGTGGCAATTTTTTTTCTTACGAATTTTCTTCTACGTTTTTCTCCAAACACGTTAACTGGACCTACCTCATATTTGCTCAGATGAGGGTTTCGGCCTTCATGATGTCACAACACGAGGTTTGTGAGTTTTCGCGAATTGCTGTGGGCGTGGCTAAGCGCTGTTCGCCAAGAAAACAACGCCAGTTTTGAGGGTCTAAACATGCACAGAAACTCCTGAAACTTGGCACACACATCTGGCCTGGTAAAATGAGCAATATTTTATTGTTGATTGTGCTATTTTTACAAAAATGACTCAATAGCGCCCCCTCGAAATTTTTAACGAAGCAGCCCCGGTTGTACGTTTAAGCAAGAACGACGAATATTTTCAGGTGTATGAGGGAGCCCAAGACCTACAAAAAAGTCTCTTGTACCCATATGCTAAAATGAACAGGAAGTGAGCTACGAATTTTTGAATGTCCCATTTTTGACGATTTTTGCACATTCACAGGGGGCAGACTTTTGCCCACCTCTCTTACACGTTTCATCCGACTGAGTAAAGACTTGGCCTGGACCATGTCAAGACCTGAGCCAACGACAGGGGGAAAAATTTTGACTTTTCGAAATACTATATGATGAGGGCGGGGCATCAAAATTTGTGTTTCGCAATGAAAAAGGATATGCTTGATAACTCCCCGGTACATGCTCCAAAAAATCCCAAACTTGACATGTATGTTTATCGTCAAGGCCTGAAGTTATCTCTATGACAACATTCAGTTATATATGCAGCGCCACCTAGCCCTTGAGGCATGAAAAAAAAAATACCCCACATACGGTATTTTGTACAAAAAATGTAAACTCATTCTAAGTGTGATAACGAAGTCATTTATGAATATTCTTTTAGTTTCCACCACTCAAAATGTTCACTGGCATCAGACTTATCCAAACATATATATATTTTTATTTATTTTTGATAGCCTCTATGGACATTAAAAGCAATATCGTGAATGAAGGATATGCTTAATAACTCCACGGTACATGCTCCAAAAAAAATCCCACACTTGACATGTATGCTTATAATCAAGGCCTGAAGGTATCTCTATGACAACATTCAGTTATAAATACAGCGCCACCTAGCCGTTGAGGCTTATATAAAAAAAATAAAAAAAATACCCCACATACGGTATTTTGTACAAAAAATGTACACTCATTCTTAGTGTGATAACTAAGTCATTTATGAATATTCTTTTAGTTTCCACCACTCAAATTGTTCACTGGCTTCACACCGATCCAAACGTATGTACGTTTCCATTTTGTTTTATTCATTTTTGATTGCCCCTTTGGACAATAAAAGTAAACATTGTGCAATGAGTACAACGAGCGATGATGTGTATATACACTTTTACAAAAAAATACCAATCAGGGCAACTCATTGCCTAAAAATAAATAAGGACGCTGATTTTTGCAGGTCTTAACAATCACCAAAATCCGTTGAGCTTGACACACACTGGCAAAAAAAATATTCTACATGTAAACGTTTATTATGCCATTTTCAAAGAAATTTTGCTTCCAATATGCCAGTACCCCAACGTGCCAGTACCCCAACGTGCAAGTACCCCAACGTGGCCCGGGCTGCGAGGGCCCTTTATAGCTGCTCGCAGCTCTAGTTAGGGCCCGAGCAGCGACCGCTGCGAGGTCCCTATTGTTTTTGTAAAAATTATTATTATTATTAGGGCCCGAGCAGCGATCGCTGCGAGGTCCCTATTGTTTTTGTAAAAATTATTATTATTATTATTATTATTATTATTATTCTTTATTCTCCGCAAACGATCGCGATTTTGGGTACCTAAACATTCACGAAAACTCACCGAACTTTGCACACTCCTCAGGCCCGGCGAAAAATTTGATATTATTAAGTCGTCATAACAATGCGACTCGATAGCGCCCCCTAGCGTAGAAAAATAAAAACCAAGCCCGGCACGTTTGAGCTAGAGCAACAAAAATTGGCAGGCACGTGTAGCACCCCGAGACGCACAAAAAAGTCTATTGGGACCATGTAGCTAAAATGTACAGGAAGTGAGCTATGAATTTTTTTATGTCCAATTTTGGCCTATTTTGGCACATTCACTGTGGTCATGCTTTTTCCCCCTTTGCAAACATTTTTCATCCAATTGACTTCAAACTTGGCATTTATCATCTCAAGACCTGAGAGAACAACTGGGCAAAACATCTTGCCTTTTTGAAGTACTATATGACGGGGGCGGGGCATCAAATATTGCCTTTAAAATTTCATTTGTCGAGAAAGAGCAAATGCTTAATAACTCCCATGTTCAAGCTCCAAAAAATCTCAAACTTCTCAGGCAACGTAATAGTCACGGCCTGAAAACATCTATATGATAAAATTCAGTTATACATATAGCGCCACCTAGTGGTTACAATAAATGTCATACTTTACGTTTTTAGCTACTGTGCTGAGCTTGTTGAAGGGATCCATTTGAAAATTGGTCAGAAAAGCCTTAAGATGTTGATCATGCCCCACACCGAATATTGTAACTTTTCGCCAAAGTCTGAAGATTTTTCGTGAAAATAAAAGCTGCATTAACTTGACCGAGATGATCCTATCTTCTCAAAATTTCACACATTTGATGAGAGTCCAGCCCTAAAGACATCTACTGACTTATATTTCATCTAACTGATAGCGCCACCTAGTGGCAATTTTTTTTCTTACGAATTTTCTTCTACGTTTTTCTCCAAGCACGTTAACTGGACCTACCTCATATTTGCTCAGATGAGGGTTTCGGCCTTCATGATGCCACAACACGAAGTTTGTGAGTTTTCACGAATTGCTGTGGGTGTGGCTAAGCGCTGTTCTCCAAGAAAACAACGCCAGTTTTGAGGGTCTAAACATGCACAGAAACTCATGAAACTTGGCACACACATCTGGCCTGGTAAAATGAGCCATATTTTATTGTTGATTGTGCTATTTTTTACAAAAATGACTCAATAGCGCCCCCTAGAAGTTTTTAACAAAGCAGTCCCGGTTGTACGTTTAAGCAAGAACGACGAATATTTTTAGGTGTATGAGGGAGCCCAAGTCCTACAAAAAAGTCTCTTGGACCCATATGCTAAAATGAACAGGAAGTGAGCTATGAATTTTTGAATGTCCCATTTTTTACGATTTTTGCACATTCACAGGGGGCAGACTTTTGCCCACTTCTCCTACACGTTTCATCCGACTGAGTTAAGACTTGGCCTGGACCATGTCAAGACCTGAGCCAACGACAGGGGGAAAAATTTTGACTTTTCGAAATACTATATGATGAGGGCGGGGCATCGAAATTTGTGTTTCGCAATGTAAAAGGATATGCTTGATAACTCCCCGGGACATGCTCCAAAAAATCCCAAACTTGACATGTATGTTTATCGTCAAGGCCTGAAGTTATCTCTATGACAACATTCAGTTATATATGCAGCGCCACCTAGCCCTTGAGGCATGAAAAAAAAATACCCCACATACGGTATTTTGTACAAAAAATGTACACTCATTCTAAGTGTGATAACTAAGTCATTTATGAATATTCTTTTAGTTTCCACCACTCAAATTGTTCACTGGCTTCACACCGATCCAAACGTATGTACGTTTCCATTTTGTTTTATTCATTTTTGATTGCCCCTTTAGACAATAAAAGTAACATTGTGCAATGAGTACAACGAGCGATGATGTGTATATACACTTTTACAAAAAAATACCAATCAGGGCAACTCATTGCCTAAAAATAAAAAAGGACGCTGATTTTTGCAGGTCTTAACAATCACCAAAACCCGTTGAGCTTGACACACACACTGGCAAAAAAATATTCTACATGTAAACGTTTATTATGCCATTTTCAAAGACATTTTGCTTCCAATATGCCAGTACCCCAATGTGCCAGTACCCCAACGTGCAAGTACCCCAACGTGCAAGGACCCCAACGTGGCCCGGGCTGCGAGGGCCCTTTATAGCTGCTCGCAGCTCTAGTTAGGGCCCGAGCAGCGACCGCTGCGAGGTCCCTATTGTTTTTCGTTCGAATTATTATTATTATTAGGGCCCGAGCAGCGACCGCTGCGAGGTCCCTATTGTTTTTGTAAAAATTATTATTAGGGCCCGAGCAGCGACCGCTGCGAGGTCCCTATTGTTTTTGTAAAAATTATTATTATTATTATTATTATTATTATTATTATTATTATTAGGGCCCGAGCAGCGGCGGCGGCGGTGCCGCTGCGAGGCCCTATTGTTTTTGTAGGAATTCTTCTTATTATTAGGGCCCGAGCAGCGGCGGCGGCGGTGCCGCTGCGAGGCCCTATTGTTTTTGTAGGAATTCTTCTTATTATTATTCTTATTATTATTATTCTTATTATTATTCTTCTCCGCAAACAATCGCATTTTTGAGACGCTAAACGTGAACGAAAACTCACCAAACTTTACACGCACATCAGGCCTGGCGAAAAATTTGATATTTTAAAGTCGCCATACATGATAACAGAAAAATGGCTCCATAGCGCCACCTACATAGGTTAAACGGATCCCTGTCCCGCTACGATTGTCCTATGGCGACGAAAATTGTGTGGCACCCGTAGCACATCCAGATGAACAAAAACCTCTTTGATGTGTGTACCCTAAAATAGACAGAAAGTGAGGTATGATCATCTGACTGTCCAATTTTGGCCCAGTTTTGCACATTTACAGGGGTCATACTTTTGCCCGCTTCTCCTACACGGTTAACCCGATTAACTTCAAACTTGGGATGGACCATCTCAACACCTGGGACAACATCATTGTAAAAAATCTAAAGTTTTTGATATACTATATGACGTCGGCGACGCATCAAATTTAGAGTTTAAAAATTCTTACTTCATGAAGCATTGCCGGTTGTACGTTTAATCTAGAGCTACGAAAATTTGTACACATATGTAACAGGCTATGACCTACAAAAAACTCTTTTTGAACCATATGCTAAACCTCACAGGAAGTCCGCCATTTTGATTTATTTTGGAACGTGTTGCCATTTTTTTGGCCATTTCATTGGGGTCTTATTTTAACGAACTCCTCCTACAGTGTTTATCCGATCATCTTCAAACTTGGTGTGATTCATCTTAAGATGTTGAAGATGAAAAGTTATTGAAAGCTTTGTATTTCGTCGCACGCTGTTGTCATGGCATGCACTGTTTGCAAAGGAAAAAAAATATCCTTAAAGAAGCATTGCCAGTTGTACGAAGCAGCTAGAGCTACGAAAATTTGTAGACATATGTAACAGCCCAAGATGTACAAAAAAGTCTCTTGGTGCCCTGTGCTAAACACAACAGGAAGTCCCCCAGGGGCCGGGCATCACATTTTAAGCTAAAAAACTCCTCTTTAACAAAGCATACCCGGCTGTACGTTTCACCTAGAGTTACCAAAATTTGTAGAGGTATATAACAGCCCTCGAGGTACAAAAAACTCTTTTTGAACCATATGCTAAACCTAACAGGATGTCCGCCATTTTTATTTACTTTGGAATGTGTTGCCATTTTTTGGGCCATTTCATAGGGGTCATATTTTAACGAACTCCTCCTACAGAGTTTATCCGATCATCTTCAAACTTGGTGTGACTCATCTTAAGATGTTGAGGATGAAAAGTTATTGAAAGCTCTTTATTTCGTCGCACGCTGTTGTCGTGGCATGCACTTTTTGCAAAGGAAAAAAATCCCTCTTAATGAAGCATTCCCAGTTGTACGAAGTAGCTAGAGCTACAAAAAATTGTAGACATATGTAACAGCCCACAGTGTACAAAAAAGTCTCTTGGTGCCATGTGCTAAACCCAAAAGGAAGTCCCCCAGGGGCCGGGCATCACATTTTGAGCTAGAAAACTCCTCTTTAACGAAGCATTCCCGGTTGTACGTTTCACCTAGCGCGATGATAATTTGCAGGCATACATAAGAGCCCACGATGTACAAAAAAGTCTCTTGGAACCATGTGATAAACCAAACAGGAAGTCTGCCATTTTGATTTACGATGGGATTTGTTGCCATTTTTTGTGGCCTTTTTCAGTTGTCATATTTTAACGAACTCCTCGTACAAAGTTCATCCGACCGTCTTCAAACTTGGTGTGTTTCATCTTAAGATGTTTAAGATGCAAAGTTATCAAAAGTTTTTTATTTTGTCGCACGCTGCTGCTATAGCGATGCAGTTTGCCAAGTGAAGTGCTGCTTTGTTTTTTTATCTATACATGTGTGAAAACTTATGAAACTTTGCAAACACATCAGACTTGTCATGAACATGAATTTTTAGAGATTTATTGTGCAATTTGCAATAAATAGCGCCCTCTAGACATTTTTATGAAGTATTTCCGATTGTATGATTCTGCTAGATTTGTGAAAATTAGGACAGACCCCTATCAGCCTAATACCTACAAAAAAGTATTATGTAGCCATTTGCCAAACCAAAGAGGAAGTCCGCTATTTTGATTTTATTTTGGGAATTATACATCATTTTTGGCCTCTTTCATTAAACTTTGCACAGACAAGGCATGGAAAAAACTAACATTTTAAATGGTCCTTGTTCCATGTAACAGTACCCCAACGTGCCAGTACCCTGACGTGCAAGTAACCCAACGTTGTGCTCAATAGCGCCCTCTATGCATTTTTATGGAGCATTTCCAATTGTATGATTCAAGCGATACACAACTAAAGATGACTTGACCTAGATTTGTGAAAACTGGGAGGCATACCTATTAGCTTAAGACCTACAAAAAGTCTTCTGTAGCCGTATGCTAAACCTAAAAGGAAGTCCGCCATTTTGAATTTATTTTGGGAATTGCACACCATCTTTGGCCTTTTGCACTCACAAAGCTTGTCAAAAACATTTTAGATGGTCCGTGTCCGATTTGACAGTACCCCAACGTGCCAGTACCCCGACGTGCAAGTACCCCAACGTGGCCCAGGTTGCGAGGGCCCTTTATAGCTGCTCGCAGCTCTAGTTATTCTTATTATTATTATTCTCCGCAAACAATCGCATTTTTGAGACACTAAACGTGACCGAAAACTCACCAAACTTTACACGCACATCAGGCCTGGCGAAAAATTTGATATTTTAAAGTCGCCATACATGATAACAGAAAAATGGCTCCTTAGCGCCCCCTACATAGGTTAAACGGATCCCTGTCCCGCTACGATTGTCCGACGGCTATGAAAATTGTGTGGCACCTGTAGCACATCCCAATGAACAAAAACCTCTTTGAAGTGTGTACCCTAAAATAGACAGAAAGTGAGGTATGAGTATTTAAATGTCCAATTTTTGCCAATTTTTGCACATTTACAGGGGTCATACTTTTGCCCGCTTCTCCTACACGGTTAACCCGATTGACTTCAAACTTGGGATGTACCATCTCAACACCTGGGACAACATCATTGTGAAAAATGAAAAGTTTTTGATATACTATATGACGGCGGCGGCGCATCAAATTTAGAGTTTAAAAATTCTTACTTCACGAGGCATTGCCGGTTGTACGTTTAATCTAGAGCTACGAAAATTGGTACACATATGTAACAGGCTATGACCTACAAAAAACTCGTTTTGAACCATATGCTAAACCTAACAGGAAGTCCACCATTTTGATTTATTTTGGAACGTGTTGCCCTTTTTTTGGCCATTTCATTGGAGTCTTATTTTAACGAACTCCTCCTACAGTGTTTATCCGATCATCTTCAAACTTGGTGTGATTCATCTTAAGATGTTGAAGATGAAAAGTTATTGAAAGCTTTGTATTTCGTCGCACGCTGTTGTCATGGCATGCACTGTTTGCAAAGGAAAAAAAATATCCTTAAAGAAGCATTGCCAGTTGTACGAAGCAGCTAGAGCTACGAAAATTTGTAGACATATGTAACAGCCCAAGATGTACAAAAAAGTCTCCTGGTGCCCTGTGCTAAACCCAACAGGAAGTCCCCCAGGGGCCGGGCATCACATTTTGAGCTAAAAAAAACTCCTCTTTAACAAAGCATACCCGGCTGTACGTTTCACCTAGAGTTACCAAAATTTGTAGAGGTATATAACAGCCCTCGATTTACAAAAAACTCTTTTTGAACCATATGCTAAACCTAACAGGACGTCCGCCATTTTGATTTACTTTGGAATGTGTTGCCATTTTTTTTGGCCATTTCATAGGGGTCATATTTTAACAAACTCCTCCTACAGAGTTTATCCGATCATCTTCAAACTTGGTGTGATTCATCTTAAGATGTTGAAAATGAAAAGTTATTGAAAGTTTTTTATTTCGTCACATGCTGTTATCGTGGCATGCACTTTTTGCAAAGGAAAAAAATCCTTCTTAATGAAGCATTCCCAGTTGTACGAAGCAGCTAGAGTGACGAAAAATTGTAGACATATGTAACAGCCCAGGATCTACAAAAATGTCTCTTGGTGCCATGTGCTAAACGCAACAGGAAGTCCCCCAGGGGCCGGGCATCACATTTTGAGCTAAAAAACTCCTCTTTAACTAAGCATTCCCGGTAGTACGTTTCACCTAGCGCTATGATAATTTGCAGGCATACATAAGAGCCCACGATGTACAAAAAAGTCTCTTGGAACCATGGGCTAAACCAAACAGGAAGTCCGCCATTTTGATTTATGATGGGATTTGTTGCCATTTTTTGTGGCCTTTTTCAGGGGTCATATTTTAACGAACCCCTCCTACAAAATTTATCCGACTGTCTTCAAACTTGGTATGTTTCATCTTAAGATGTTTAAGATGCAAAGTAATCGAAAGTTTTTTATTTTGTCACACGCTGTTGCCATAGCAATGCATGGGAATTGCACACCATATTTTGCGTTTTGATTAAACACCTAAAGCTATGATAATTTGCAGGCAAACATAAGAGCTCAGGATGTACAAAAAAAGTCTCTTGGAGCAATATGCTAAACCAATCAGGAAGTCCACCATTTTGATTTACGTTGGGATTTGTAGCCATTTTTTGTGGCCTTTTTTAGGGGTCATATTTTAACGAACTCCTCCTACAAAATTTATCCGACTGTCTTTAAACTTGGTGTGCTTCATCTTAAGATGTTTAAGATGCAAAGTTATCGAAAGTTATTTATTTTGTCGCACGCCGTTGTCATGGCGATGCATTGTTTGCCAAGTAAAATGTTACTTTTTTTTTTTGGTCTAAACATGTGCAAAAACTCATGAAACTTTACACACACATCAGGCTTGTCATCAGCATGAATATTTTAGAGATTTCTTATTCAATTTGCAATAAATGGTTCAATAGCGCCCTCTAGACATTTTTATGAAGCTTTTGCAAATGTTTTGTGTTTTATGATTCAGCTAGATTTGTAAAAATTGGGATACCTATCAGCCTAAGACTTACAAAAAGGTTTCTAAAGCCATATGCTGAATCAAAAAGGAAGTCTGCCATTTTGATTTACTTTGGTATTTGTAGCCATTTTTTGGGGCCTTTTATAGGGGTCATATTTTCAACAGAACTTATCAGATCGTCTTCATTCTTTGGCGTGTTTCATCTTAAGATATTTAAGATGAAAAGTTATTTAATTTTTTTATTTTGTCACACGCCTTTGCTGTAGCCATGCATTGTTTGTGAAGAAAAATGCTTTTTTGAGAGTCTAAATATGGGTGAAAACTCACAAAACTTTGCACACGCACCAGACCTGTCTAGAACATGAATATTTTATTTAGAGATTTGTTGTGCTATTTGTAATAAATGGCTCAATAGCGCCCTCTAGACATTTTTATGAAGTCTTTCCGATTATATGATTCAGCTAGATGTGTGAATATTGGCAGGCATGCCGAATATATTCAAAAAGTATTCTATATAGCCATGTGCCAATCCATTTTGATTTTATTTTGTTAATTGTGCATCGTTTTTGGCCTTTCCATGAAACTTTAAAAACACAAAGCATGGCAAAAACGTTTACAATTTAGATGGTTTCCTATTTGACAGTACCCCAACATGCCAGTACCCCGACGTGCAAATACCCCAACGTGGCCCGGGTTGCGAGGGCCCTTTATAGCTGCTCGCAGCTCTAGTTATTATTATTCTTTATTCTCCGCAAACGATCGCGATTTTGGGTACCTAAACATTCACGAAAACTCACCGAACTTTGCACACTCCTCAGGCCCGGCGAAAAATTTGATATTATTAAGTCGTCATAACAATGCGACTCGATAGCGCCCCCTAGCGTAGAAAAATAAAAACCAAGCCCGGCACGTTTGAGCTAGAGCAACAAAAATTGGCAGGCGCGTGTAGCACCCCGAGACGCACAAAAAAGTCTATTGGGACCATGTAGCTAAAATGTACAGGAAGTGAGCTATGAATTTTTTTATGTCCAATTTTGGCCTATTTTGGCACATTCACTGTGGTCATGCTTTTTCCCCCTTTGCAAATATTTTTCAGCCAGTTGACTTCAAACTTGCCATGTATCATCTCAAGACCTGAGAGAAAAACTGGGCAAAACATCTTGCCTTTTTGAAATACTATATGACGGGGGCGGGGCATCAAATATTGCCTTTAAAATTTCATTTGTCCAGAAAGAGCAAATGCTTAATAACTCCCATGTTCAAGCTCCAAAAAATCTCAAACTTCTCAGGCAACGTAATAGTCACGGCCTGAAAACATCTATATGATAAAATTCAGTTATACATATAGCGCCACCTAGTGGTTACAATAAATGTCATACTTTACGTTTTTAGCTACTGTGCTGAGCTTGTTGAAGGGATCCATTTGAAAATTGGTCAGAAAAGGCTAAAGATGTTGATCATGCCCCATACCGAATATTGTAACTTTTCGCCAAAGGGCGTGGCCGCTACGGTGACGCAAAGTCTGAAGATTTTTCGTGAAAATAAAAGCTGCATTAACTTGACTGAGATGATCCTATCTTCTCAAAATTTCACACATTTGATGAGAGTCCAGCACTAAAGACATCTACTGACTTATATTTCATCTAACTGATAGCGCCACCTAGTGGCAATTTTTTTTATTACGAATTTTCTTCTACGTTTTTCTCCAAACACGTTAACTGGACCTACCTCATATTTGCTCAGATGAGGGTTTCGGCCTTCATGATGTCACAACACGAAGTTTGTGAGTTTTCGCGAATTGCTGTGGGTGTGGCTAAGCGCTGTTCGCCAAGAAAACAACGCCAGTTTTGAGGGTCTAAACATGCACAGAAACTCATGAAACTTGGCACACACATCTGGCCTGGTAAAATGAGCAATATTTTATTGTTGATTGTGCTATTTTTACAAAAATGACTCAATAGCGCCCCCTAGAAGTTTTTAACGAAGCAGCCCCGGTTGTACGTTTAAGCAAGAACGACGAATATTTTTAGGTGTATGAGGGAGCCCAAGACCTACAAAAAAGTCTCTTGGACCCATATGCTAAAATGAACAGGAAGTGAGCTACGAATTTTTGAATGTCCCATTTTTTACGATTTTTGCATATTCACAGGGGGCAGACTTTTGCCCACTTCTCCTACAGGTTTCATCTGACTGAGTTAAGACTTGGCCTGGACCATGTGAAGACCTGAGCCAACGACAGGGGGAAAAATCTTGACTTTTCGAAATACTATATGATGAGGGCGGGGCATCAAAATTTGTGTTTCGCAATGTAAAAGGATATGCTTGATAACTCCCCGGGACATGCTCCAAAAAATCCCAAACTTGACATGTATGTTTATCGTCAAGGCCTGAAGTTATCTCTATGACAACATTCAGTTATATATGCAGCGCCACCTAGCCCTTGAGGCATGAAAAAAAAATACCCCACATACGGTATTTTGTACAAAAAATGTACACTCATTCTAAGTGTGAAGTCATTTATGAATATTCTTTTAGTTTCCACCACTCAAATTGTTCACTGGCTTCACACCGATCCAAACGTATGTACGTTTCCATTTTGTTTTATTCATTTTTGATTGCCCCTTTAGACAATAAAAGTAACATTGTGCAATGAGTACAACGAGCGATGATGTGTATATACACTTTTACAAAAAAATACCAATCAGGGCAACTCATTGCCTAAAAATAAAAAAGGACGCTGATTTTTGCAGGTCTTAACAATCACCAAAACCCGTTGAGCTTGACACACACACTGGCAAAAAAATATTCTACATGTAAACGTTTATTATGCCATTTTCAAAGAAATTTTGCTTCCAATATGCCAGTACCCCAATGTGCCAGTACCCCAACGTGCAAGTAACCCAACGTGCAAGGACCCCAACGTGGCCCGGGCTGCGAGGGCCCTTTATAGCTGCTCGCAGCTCTAGTTATTATTATTCTTCTTCTTCTTTATTCTCCGCAAACAATCGCGATTTTGGGTACCTAAATATTCACGAAAACTCACCGAACTTTGCACACTCCTCAGGTCCGGCGAAAAATTTGATATTATGAAGTCGTTATAACAACGCGACTCTATAGCGCCCCCTAGCATAGAAAAATAAAAACCAAGCCCGGCACGTTTGAGCTAGAGCAACGAAAATTGGCAGGCACGTGTAGCACCCCGAGACGCACAAAAAAGTCTATTGGGACCATGTAGCTAAAATGTACAGGAAGTGAGCTATGAATTTTTTAATGTCCAACTTTGGCCTATTTTGGCACATTCACTGTGGTCATGCTTTTTCCCCCTATGCAAACATTTTTCATCCCAGTGACCTCAAACTTGGCATTTATCATCTCAAGACCTAAGAGAACAGTTGGACAAAAAGTCTTGCCTTTTCGAAATACTATATGACGGGGGCGGGGCATCAAATATTGCCTTTAAAATTTCATTTTTCCAGAAAGAGCAAATGCTGAATAACTCCCATGTACAAGCTCCAAAAAATCTCAAACTTCTCAGGCAACGTAATAGTCACGGCCTGAAAACATCTATATGACAAAATTCAGTCATACATATAGCGCCACCTAGTGGTTACAATAAATGTCATACTTTACGTTTTTAGCTACTGTGCTGAGCTCGTTGAAGGGATCCAGTTGAAAATTGGTCAGAAAAGCCTTAAGATGTTGATGATGCCCCACACCGAATATTGTAACCTTTCGCCAAAGGGCGTGGCCGCTACGGTGACGCAAAGTCTGAAGATTTTTCGTGAAAATAAAAGCTGCATTAACTTGACCGAGATGATCCTATCTTCTCAAAATTTCACACATTTGATGAGAGTCCAGCCCTAAAGACATCTACTGACTTATATTTCATCTAACTGATAGCGCCACCTAGTGGCAAATTTTTTTCTTACGAATTTTCTTCTACGTTTTTCTCCAAACACGTTAACTGGACCTCCCTCATATTTTCTCAGATGAGGGTTTCGGCCTTCATGATGTCACAACACGAAGTTTGTGAGTTTTCGCGAATTGCTGTGGGTGTGGCTAAGCGCTGTTCGCCAAGAAAACAACGCCAGTTTTGAGGGTCTAAACATGCACAGAAACTCCTGAAACTTGGCACACACATCTGGCCTGGTAAAATGAGCAATATTTTATTGTTGATTGTGCTATTTTTACAAAAATGACTCAATAGCGCCCCCTAGAAGTTTTTAACGAAGCAGCCCCGGTTGTACGTTTAAGCAAGAACGACGAATATTTTTAGGTGTATGAGGGAGCCCAAGACCTACAAAAAAGTCTCTTGGACCCATATGCTAAAATGAACAGGAAGTGAGCTACGAATTTTTGAATGTCCCATTTTTGACAATTTTTGCACATTCACAGGGCGCAGACTTTTGCCCACTTCTCCTACACGTTTCATCTGACTGAGTTAAGACTTGACCTGGACCATGTCAAGACCTGAGCCAACGACAGGGGGAAAAATCTTGACCTTTCGAAATACTATATGATGAAGGCGGGGCATCAAAATTTGTGTTTCGCACTGAAAAAGGATATGCTTAATAACTCCCCGGTACATGCTCCAAAAAATCCCAAACTTGACATGTATGTTTATCGTCAAGGCCTGAAGTTATCTCTATGACAACATTCAGTTATATATGCAGCGCCACCTAGCCCTTGAGGCATAAAAAAAAAATACCCCACATACGGTATTTTGTACAAAAAATGTAAACTCATTCTAAGTGTGATAACTAAGTCATTTATGAATATTCTTTTAGTTTCCACCACTCAAAATGTTCACTGGCATCAGACTTATCCAAACATATATATATATATTTTTATTTTTGATAGCCTCTGTGGACATTAAAAGCAATATCGTGAATGAAGGATATGCTTAATTAATAACTCCACGGTACATGCTCCAAAAAAAATCCCACACTTGACATGTATGCTTATAATCAAGGCCTGAAGGTATCTCTATGACAACATTCAGTTATAAATACAGCGCCACTTAGCCCTTGAGGCATAAAAAAAAAAAAAAAACATACGGTATTTTGTACAAAAAATGTAAACTCATTCTAAGTGTGATAACTAAGTCATTTATGAATATTCTTTTAGTTTCCACCACTCAAATTGTTTACTGGCTTCACACCGATCCAAACGTATGTACGTTTCCATTTTGTTTTATTCATTTTTGATTGCCCCTTTGGACAATAAAAGTAACATTGTGCAATGAGTACAAGAAGCGATGATGTGTATATAGACTTTTACAAAAAATACCAATCAGGGCAACTCATTGCCTAAAAATAAAAAAGGACGCTGATTTTTGCAGGTCTTAACAATCACCAAAACCTGTTGAGCTTGACACACACTGGCAAAAAAAATATTCTACATGTAAACGTTTATTGTGCCATTTTCAAAGAAATTTTTCTTCCAATATGCCAGTACCCCAACGTGCCAGTACCCTAACGTGCAAGTACCCCAACGTGCAAGGACCCCAACGTGGCCCGGGCTGCGAGGGCCCTTTATAGCTGCTCGCAGCTCTAGTTATTATTATTATTCTTCTCCGTAAACGATCGCATTTTTGAGTACCTAAACATTCACGAAAACTCACCAAACTTTGCACACTCCTCAGGCCCGGCGAAAAATTTTATATTATTAAGTCGTCATAACAACGCGACTCTATAGCGCCCCCTAGCGTAGAAAAATAAAAACCAAGCCTGGCACGTTTGAGCTAGAGCAACGAAAATTGGCAGGCACGTGTAGCACCCCGAGACGCACAAAAAAGTCTATTGGGACCATGTAGCTAAAATGTACAGGAAATGAGCTATGAATTTTTTTATGTCCAATTTTGGCCTATTTTGGCACATTCACTGTGGTCATGCTTTTTCCCCCTCTGCAAACATTTTTCATCCAATTCACATCAAACTTGGCATTTATCATCTCAAGACCTGAGAGAACAACTGGGCAAAAAGTCTTGCCTTTTCGAAATACTATATGACGGGGGCGGGGCATCAAATATTGCCTTTAAAATTTCATTTGTCCAGAAAGAGCAAATGCTTAATAACTCCCATGTTCAAGCTCCAAAAAATCTCAAACTTCTCAGGCAACGTAATAGTCACGGCCTGAAAACATCTATATGATAAAATTCAGTTATACATATAGCGCCACGTAGTGGTGATAATAAATGTCATACTTTACGTTTTTAGCTACTGCGCTGAGCTCGTTGAAGGGATCCAGTTGAAAGTTGGTCAGAAAAGCCTTAAGATGTTGATCATGCCCCACACCGAATATTGTAACTTTTCGCCAAAGGGCGTGGCCGCTACGGTGCCGCAAAGTCTGAAGATTTTTCGTGACAATAAAAGCTGCATGAACTTGACCGAGATGATCCTATCTTCTCAAAATTTCACACATTTGATGAGAGTCCAGCCCTAAAGACATCTACGAACTTATATTTCATCTTACTGATAGCGCCACCTAGTGGCAATTTTTTTTCTTACGAATTTTCTTGTACATTTTTTCTCCAAACACGTTAACTGGACCAACCTCATATTTGCTCAGTTGAGGGTTTCGGCCTTCATGATGTCACAACACGAAGTTTGTGAGTTTTCGCGAATCGCTGTGGGCGTGGCTAAGCACTGTTCGCCAAGAAAACAACGCCAGTTTTGAGGGTCTAAACATGCGCAGAAACTCATGAAACTTGGCACACACATCTGGCCTGGTAAAATGAACACTATTTTATTGTTGATTGTGCTATTTTTACAAAAATGACTCAATAGCGCCCCCTAGAAATTTTTAACGAAGCAGCCCCGATTGTACGTTTAAGCAAGATCTACGAAAATTTTTACGTGTATGAGGGAGCCCAAGACCTACAAAAAAGTCTCTTGGACCCATATGCTAAAATGAACAGGAAGTGAGCTACGAATTTTTGAATGTCCCATTTTTGACGATTTTTGCACATTTTCAGGGGGCATACTTTTGCCCACTTCTCCTACACGTTTTATCCGACTGACTAATGACTTGACCTGGACCATGCCAAGACCTGAGCCAACAACAGACGGAAAATTCTTGACTTTTGGAAATACTATATGATGAGGGCGGGGCATCAAAATTTGTGTTTCGCACTGAAAAAGGATATGCTTAATAACTCCCCGATACATGCTCCAAAAAATCCCAAACTTGACATGTATGTTTATCGTCAAGGCCTGAAGGTATCTCTATGACAACATTCAGTTATATATGCAGCGCCACCTAGTCCTTGAGGCATGAAAAAAAAATACCCCACTTACGGTATTTTGTACAAAAAATGTAAACTCATTCTCAGTGTGATAACTAAGTCATTTAGGAATATTCTTTTACTTTCCACCACTCAAAATATTCACTGGCATCAGACCTAACCAAACATACATATTTTTGTTATTTAGTTTTATGTATTTTTGATAGCCTCTATGGACATTAAAAGCAGTATCGTGAATGAAGGCTATGCTTAATAACTCCCAGGTACATGCTCCAAAAAATCCCATACTTGAAATGTATATTTATAGTCAAGGCCTAAAGGTATCTCTATGACAAAATTCAGTTATAAATACAGCGCCACCTAGTCCTTGAGGCATAAAAAAAAAAAATGCCTCACTTACGGTATTTTTGCAAAAATTGTAAACTCATTGTAAGTGTGATAACTAAGTCATTGATGAATATTCTTTTACTTTCCACCACTCAATATGTTCACTGGCATCAGACCGATCCAAACATACGTATTTTTTATTTATTAGGGCCCGAGCAGCGACCGCTGCGAGGTCCCTATTGTTTTTGTAAAAATTATTATTATTAGGGCCCGAGCAGCGACCGCTGCGAGGTCCCTATTGTTTTTGTAAAAATTATTATTATTATTATTATTATTATTATTATTATTATTATTAGGGCCCGAGCAGCGGCGGCGGCGGTGCCGCTGCGAGGCCCTATTGTTTTTGTAGGAATTCTTATTATTATTATTCTTATTATTATTCTTCTCCGCAAACAATCGCATTTTTGAGACGCTAAACGTGAACGAAAACTCACCAAACTTTACACGCACATCAGGCCTGGCGAAAAATTTGATATTTTAAAGTCGCCATACATGATAACAGAAAAATGGCTCCATAGCGCCACCTACATAGGTTAAACGGATCCCTGTCCCGCTACGATTGTCCTATGGCGACGAAAATTGTGTGGCACCCGTAGCACATCCAGATGAACAAAAACCTCTTTGATGTGTGTACCCTAAAATAGACAGAAAGTGAGGTATGTTCATCTGACTGTCCAATTTTGGCCCAGTTTTGCACATTTACAGGGGTCATACTTTTGCCCGCTTCTCCTACACGGTTAACCCGATTAACTTCAAACTTGGGATGGACCATCTCAACACCTGGGACAACATCATTGTAAAAAATCTAAAGTTTTTGATATACTATATGACGTCGGTGACGCATCAAATTTAGAGTTTAAAAATTCTTACTTCATGAAGCATTGCCGGTTGTACGTTTAATCTAGAGCTACGAAAATTGGTACACATATGTAACAGGCTATGACCTACAAAAAACTCTTTTTGAACCATATGCTAAACCTCACAGGAAGTCCGACATTTTGATTTATTTTGGAACGTGTTGCCATTTTTTTGGCCATTTCATTGGGGTCTTATTTTAACGAACTCCTCCTACAGTGTTTATCCGATCATCTTCAAACTTGGTGTGATTCATCTTAAGATGTTGAAGATGAAAAGTTATTGAAAGCTTTGTATTTCGTCGCACGCTGTTGTCATGGCATGCACTGTTTGCAAAGGAAAAAAAATATCCTTAAAGAAGCATTGCCAGTTGTACGAAGCAGCTAGAGCTACGAAAATTTGTAGACATATGTAACAGCCCAAGATGTACAAAAAAGTCTCTTGGTGCCCTGTGCTAAACCCAACAGGAAGTCCCCCAGGGGCCGGGCATCACATTTTGAGCTAAAAAACTCCTCTTTAACAAAGCATACCCGGCTGTACGTTTCACCTGGAGTTACCAAAATTTGTAGAGGTATATAACAGCCCTCGAGGTACAAAAAACTCTTTTTGAACCATATGCTAAACCTAACAGGATGTCCGCCATTTTTATTTACTTTGGACTGTGTTGCCATTTTTTGGGCCATTTCATAGGGGTCATATTTTAACGAACTCCTCCTACAGAGTTTATCCGATCATCTTCAAACTTGGTGTGACTCATCTTAAGATGTTGAGGATGAAAAGTTATTGAAAGCTCTTTATTTCGTCGCACGCTGTTGTCGTGGCATGCACTTTTTGCAAAGGAAAAAAATCCCTCTTAATGAAGCATTCCCAGTTGTACGAAGTAGCTAGAGCTACAAAAATTTGTCGACATATGTAACAGCCCACAATGTACAAAAAAGTCTCTTGGTGCCATGTGCTAAACCCAACAGGAAGTCCCCCAGGGGCCTTGCATCACATTTTGAGCTAGAAAACTCCTCTTTAACGAAGCATTCCTGGTTGTACGTTTCACCTAGCGCGATGATAATTTGCAGGCATACATAAGAGCCCACGATGTACAAAAAAGTCTCTTGGAACCATGTGCTAAACCAAACAGGAAGTCTGCCATTTTGATTTACGATGGGATTTGTTGCCATTTTTTGTGGCCTTTTTCAGTTGTCATATTTTAACGAACTCCTCGTACAAAGTTCATCCGACCGTCTTCAAACTTGGTGTGTTTCATCTTAAGATGTTTAAGATGCAAAGTTATCGAAAGTTTTTTTATTTTGTCGCACGCTGCTGCTATAGCGATGCTGTTTGCCAAGTGAAGTGCTGCTTTGTTTTTTTTTTATCTATACATGTGTGAAAACTCATGAAACTTTGCAAACACATCAGACTTGTCATGAACATGAATTTTTAGAGATTTATTGTGCAATTTGCAATAAATAGCGCCCTCTAGACATTTTTATGAAGTATTTCCGATTGTATGATTCTGCTAGATTTGTGAAAATCCGATATTTTGATTTTATTTTGGGAATTATACATCATTTTTGGCCTCTTTCATTAAACTTTGCACAGACAAGGCATGGAAAAAACTAACATTTTAAATGGTCCTTGTTCCATGTAACAGTACCCCAACGTGCCAGTACCCTGACGTGCAAGTAACCCAACGTTGTGCTCAATAGCGCCCTCTATGCAGTTTTATGGAGCATTTCCAATTGTATGATTCAAGCGATACACAACTAAAGATGACTTGACCTAGATTTGTGAAAACTGGGAGGCATACCTATTAGCTTAAGACCTACAAAAAGTATTCTGTAGCCGTATGCTAAACCTAAAAGGAAGTCCGCCATTTTAAATTTATTTTGGGAATTGCACACCATCTTTGGCCTTTTGCACTCACAAAGCTTGTCAAAAACATTTTAGATGGTCCTTGTCCGATTTGACAGTACCCCAACGTGCCAGTACCCCGACGTGCAAGTACCCCAACGTGGCCCAGGTTGCGAGGGCCCTTTATAGCTGCTCGCAGCTCTAGTTATTATTCTTCTTCTTCTTCTTCTTCTTCTTCTCCGTAAACGATCACGATTTTGGGTACCTAAACATTTACGAAAACTCACCAAACTTTGCACACTCCTCAGGCCCGGCGAAAAATTTGATATTATGAAGTCGTCATAACAACGCGACTCTATAGCGCCCCCTAGCATAGAAAAATAAAAACCAAGCCCGGCATGTTTGAGCTAGAGCAACGAAAATTGGCAGGCACGTGTAGCACCCCGAGACGCACAAAAAAGTCTATTGGGACCATGTAGCTAAAATGTACAGGAAGTGAGCTATGAATTTTTTAATGTCCAATTTTGGCCTATTTTGGCACATTCACTGTGGTCATGCTTTTTCCCCCTTTGCAAACATTTTTCATCCAATTGACTTCAAACTTGGCATTTATCATCTCAAGATCTGAGAGAACAACTGGGGAAAAAATCTTGCCTTTTCGAAATACTATATGACGGGGGCGGGGCATCAAATATTTCCTTTAAAATTTCATTTGTCCAGAAAGAGCAAATGCTTAATAACTCCCATGTTCAAGCTCCAAAAAATCTCAAACTTCTCAGGCAACGTAATAGTCACGGCCTGAAAACATCTATATGATAAAATTCAGTTATCCATGTAGCGCCACCTAGTGGTAACAATAAATGTCATACTTTACGTTTTTAGCTACTGTGCTGAGCTCGTTGAAGGGATCCAGTTGAAAATTGGTCAGAAAAGCCTTAAGATGTTGATCATGCCCCACGCCGAATATTGTAACTTTTCGCCAAAGGGCGTGGCCGCTACGGTGCCGCAAAGTCTGAAGATTTCTCGTGACAACAAAAGCTGCATTAACTTGACCGAGATGATGCTATCTTCTCAAAATTTTACACAATTGATGAGAGTCCAGCCCTAAAGACATCTACAAACTTATATTTCATCTTACTGATAGCGCCACCTACTGGCAATTTTTTTTCTTACGATTTTTCTTCAATGTTTTTCTCCAACCATGTTAACTGGACCTACCTCATATTTGCTCAGATGAGGGTGTCGGCCTTCATGCTGTCACAACACGAAGTTTGTGAGTTTTCGCGAGTCGCTGTGGGCGTGGCTAAGCGCTGTTCGCCAAGAAAACTATGCCAATTTTGAGGGCCTAAACTGGCACAGAAACACACGAAACTTGGCACACACAGCTGGCCTGGCAAAATGAGCAATTTTTTATCGGCGATTGTGCTATTTTTACAAAAATGACTCAATAGCGCCCCCTAGAAATCTTTAACGAAACAGCCCCAGTTGTACGTTTAAGCAAGAACGACGAATATTTTTAGGTGTATGAGGGAGCCCAAGACCTACAAAAAAGTCTCTTGTACCCATATGCTAAAATGAACAGGAAGTGAGCTACGAATTTTTGAATGTCCCATTTTTGACGATTTTTGCACATTCACAGGGGGCAGACTTTTGCCCACTTCTCCTACACGTTTCATCCGACTGAGTTAAGACTTGGCCTGGACCATGTCAAGACCTGAGCCAACGACAGGGGGAAAAATTTTGACTTTTCAAAATACTATATGATGAGGGCGGGGCATCAAAATTTGTGTTTCGCAATGAAAAAGGATATGCTTGATAACTCCCCGGTACATGCTCCAAAAAATCCCAAACTTGACATGTATGTTTATCGTCAAGGCCTGAAGTTATCTCTATGACAACATTCAGTTATATATGCAGCGCCACCTAGCCCTTGAGGCATAAAAAAAAAATACCCCACATACGGTATTTTGTACAAAAAATGTAAACTCATTCTAAGTGTGATAACTAAGTCATTTATGAATATTCTTTTAGTTTCCACCACTCAAAATGTTCACTGGCATCAGACTTATCCAAACATATATATATTTTTATTTATTTTTGATAGCCTTTATGGACATTAAAAGCAATATCGTGAATGAAGGATATGCTTAATAACTCCACGGTACATGCTCCCAAAAAAATCCCACACTTGACATGTATGCTTATAATCAAGGCCTGAAGGTATCTCTATGACAACATTCAGTTATAAATACAGCGCCACCTAGCCCTTGAGGCATTTATATATATATATATAAAAAAAAACACATACGGTGTTTTGTACAAAAAATGTACACTCATTCTAAGTGTGATAACTAAGTCATTTATGAATATTCTTTTAGTTTCCACCACTCAAATTGTTCACTGGCTTCACACCGATCCAAACGTATGTACGTTTCCATTTTGTTTTATTCATTTTTGATTGCCCCTTTGGACAATAAAAGTAACATTGTGCAATGAGTACAACGAGCGATGATGTGTATATACACTTTTACAAAAAATACCAATCAGGGCAACTCATTGCCTAAAAATAAAAAAGGACGCTGATTTTTGCAGGTCTTAACAACCACCAAAACCCGTTGAGCTTGACACACACTGGCAAAAAAAAATATTCTACATGTAAACGTTTATTATGCCATTTTCAAAGAAATTTTGCTTCCAATATGCCAGTACCCCAACGTGCAAGGACCCCAACGTGGCCCGGGCTGCGACCGCTGCGAGGTCCCTATTGTTTTTGTAAAAATTATTATTAGGGCCCGAGCAGCGACCGCTGCGAGGTCCCTATTGTTTTTGTAAAAATTATTATTATTATTATTATTATTATTATTATTATTATTATTATTATTATTATTCTTCTTCTTCTTCTTCTTTATTCTCCGCAAACAATCGCGATTTGGGGTACCTAAATATTCACGAAAACTCACCGAACTTTGCACACTCCTCAGGTCCGGCGAAAAATTTGATATTATGAAGTCGTTATAACAATGCGACTCGATAGCGCCCCCTAGCGTAGAAAAATAAAAACTAAGCCCGGCACGTTTGAGCTAGAGCAACAAAAATTGGCAGGCACGTGTAGTACCCCGAGACGCACAAAAAAGTCTCTTGGGACCATGTAGCTAAAATGTACAGGAAGTGAGCTATGAATTTTTTTATGTCCAATTTTGGCCTATTTTGGCACATTCACTGTGGTCATGCTTTTTCCCCCTTTGCAAACATTTTTCATCCAATTGACTTCAAACTTGGCATTTATCATCTCAAGACCTGAGAGAACAACTGGGCAAAACATCTTGCCTTTTTGAAATACTATATGACGGGGGCGGGGCATCAAATATTGCCTTTAAAATTTCATTTGTCGAGAAAGAGCAAATGCTTAATAACTCCCATGTTCAAGCTCCAAAAAATCTCAAACTTCTCAGGCAACGTAATAGTCACGGCCTGAAAACATCTATATGATAAAATTCAGTTATACATATAGCGCCACCTAGTGGTTACAATAAATGTCATACTTTACGTTTTTAGCTACTGTGCTGAGCTTGTTGAAGGGATCCATTTGAAAATTGGTCAGAAAAGCCTTAAGATGTTGATCATGCCCCACACCGAATATTGTAACTTTTCGCCAAAGGGCGTGGCCGCTACGGTGCCGCAAAGTCTAAAGATTTTTCGTGAAAATAAAAGCTGCATTAACTTGACCGAGATGATCCTATCTTCTCAAAATTTCACACATTTGATGAGAGTCCAGCCCTAAAGACATCTACTGACTTATATTTCATCTAACTGATAGCGCCACCTAGTGGCAATTTTTTTTCTTACGAATTTTCTTCTACGTTTTTCTCCAAACACGTTAACTGGACCTACCTCATATTTGCTCAGATGAGGGTTTCGGCCTTCATGATGTCACAACACGAAGTTTGTGAGTTTTCGCGAATTGCTGTGGATGTGGCTAAGCGCTGTTCGCCAAGAAAACAACGCCAGTTTTGAGGGTCTAAACATGCACAGAAACTCATGAAACTTGGCACACACATCTGGCCTGGTAAAATGAGCCATATTTTATTGTTGATTGTGCTATTTTTTACAAAATTGACTCAATAGCGCCCCCTAGAAGTTTTTAACAAAGCAGCCCCGGTTGTACGTTTAAGCAAGAACGACGAATATTTTTAGGTGTATGAGGGAGCCCAAGTCCTACAAAAAAGTCTCTTGGACCCATATGCTAAAATGAACAGGAAGTGAGCTATGAATTTTTGAATGTCCCATTTTTTACGATTTTTGCACATTCACAGGGGGCAGACTTTTGCCCACTTCTCCTACACGTTTCATCCGACTGAGTTAAGACTTGGCCTGGACCATGTCAAGACCTGAGCCAACGACAGGGGGAAAAATTTTGACTTTTCGAAATACTATATGATGAGGGCGGGGCATCAAATTTTGTGTTTCGCAATGAAAAAGGATATGCTTGATAACTCCCCGGTACATGCTCCAAAAAATCCCAAACTTGACATGTATGTTTATCGTCAAGGCCTGAAGTTATCTCTGTGACAACATTCAGTTATATATGCAGCGCCACCTAGCCCTTGAGGAATAAAAAAAAAATACCCCACATACGGTATTTTGTACAAAAAATGTACACTCATTCTAAGTGTGATAACGAAGTCATTTCTGAATATTCTTTTAGTTTCCACCACTCAAAATGTTCACTGGCATCAGACTTATCCAAACATATATATATTTTTATTTATTTTTGATAGCCTCTATGGACATTAAAAGCAATATCGTGAATGAAGGATATGCTTAATAACTCCACGGTACATGCTCCAAAAAAAATCCCACACTTGACATGTATGCTTATAATCAAGGCCTGAAGGTATCTCTATGACAACATTCAGTTATAAATACAGCGCCACCTAGCCCTTGAGGCTTATATAAAAAAAAATAAAAATACCCCACATACGGTATTTTGTACAAAAAATGTACACTCATTCTAAGTGTGATAACTAAGTCATTTATGAATATTCTTTTAGTTTCCACCACTCAAATTGTTCACTGGCTTGACACCGATCCAAACGTATGTACGTTTCCATTTTGTTTTATTCATTTTTGATTGCCCCTTTGGACAATAAAAGTAACATTGTGCAATGAGTACAACGAGCGATGATGTGTATATACACTTTTACAAAAAAATACCAATCAGGGCAACTCATTGCCTAAAAATAAAAAAGGACGCTGATTTTTGCAGGTCTTAACAATCACCAAAACCCGTTGAGCTTGACACACACACTGGCAAAAAAATATTCTACATGTAAACGTTTATTATGCCATTTTCAAAGAAATTTTGCTTCCAATATGCCAGTACCCCAATGTGCCAGTACCCCAACATGCAAGTACCACAACGTGCAAGAACCCCAACGTGGCCCGGGCTGCGAGGGCCCTTTATAGCTGCTCGCAGCTCTAGTTATTATTATTATTATTAGGGCCCGAGCAGCGACCGCTGCGAGGTCCCTATTGTTTTTGTAAAAATTATTATTATTATTATTATTATTATTATTATTATTATTATTATTCTTTATTCTCCGCAAACGATCGCGATTTTGGGTACCTAAACATTCACGAAAACTCACCGAACTTTGCACACTCCTCAGGCCCGGCGAAAAATTTGATATTATTAAGTCGTCATAACAATGCGACTCGATAGCGCCCCCTAGCGTAGAAAAATAAAAACCAAGCCCGGCACGTTTGAGCTACAGCAACAAAAATTGGCAGGCACGTGTAGCACCCCGAGACGCACAAAAAAGTTTATTGGGACCATGTAGCTAAAATGTACAGGAAGTGAGCTATGAATTTTTTTATGTCCAATTTTGGCCTATTTTGGCACATTCACTGTGGTCATGCTTTTTCCCCCTCTGCAAACATTTTTCATCCAATTAACTTCAAACTTGGCATTTATCATCTCAAGACCTGAGAGAACAACTGGGCAAAACATCTTGCATTTTTGAAATACTATATGACGGGGGCGGGGCATCAAATATTGCCTTTAAAATTTCATTTGTCCAGAAAGAGCAAATGCTTAATAACTCCCATGTTCAAGCTCCAAAAAATCTCAAACTTCTCAGGCAACGTAATAGTCACGGCCTGAAAACATCTATATGATAAAATTCAGTTATACATATAGCGCCACCTGGTGGTTACAATAAATGTCATACTTTACGTTTTTAGCTACTGTGCTGAGCTTGTTGAAGGGATCCATTTGAAAATTGGTCAGAAAAGCCTTAAGATGTTGATCATGCCCCACACCGAATATTGTAACTTTTCGCCAAAGGGCGTTGCCGCTACGGTGACGCAAAGTCTGAAGATTTTTCGTGAAAATAAAAGCTGCATTAACTTGACCGAGATGATCCTATCTTCTCAAAATTTCACACATTTGATGAGAGTCCAGCCCTAAAGACATCTACTGACTTATATTTCATCTAACTGATAGCGCCACCTAGTGGCAATTTTTTTTCTTACGAATTTTCTTCTACGTTTTTCTCCAAACACGTTAACTGGACCTACCTCATATTTGCTCAGATGAGGGTTTCGGCCTTCATGATGTCACAACACGAAGTTTGTGAGTTTTCGCGAATTGCTGTGGGTGTGGCTAAGCGCTGTTCGCCAAGAAAATAACGCCAGTTTTGAGGGTCTAAACATGCACAGAAACTCATGAAACTTGGCACACACATCTGGCCTGGTAAAATTAGCAATATTTTATTGTTGATTGTGCTATTTTTACAAAAATGACTCAATAGCGCCCCCTAGAAGTTTTTAACGAAGCAGCCCCAGTTGTACGTTTAAGCAAGAACGACGAATATTTTTAGGTGTATGAGGGAGCCCAAGACCTACAAAAAAAGTCTCTTGTACCCATATGCTAAAATGAACAGGAAGTGAGCTACGAATTTTTGAATGTCCCATTTTTGACGATTTTTGCACATTCACAGGGGGCAGACTTTTGCCCACTTCTCCTACACGTTTCATCCGACTGAGTTAAGACTTGGCCTGGACCATGTCAAGACCTGAGCCAACGACAGGGGGAAAAATTTTGACTTTTCGAAATACTATATGATGAGGGCGGGGCATCAAAATTTGTGTTTCACAATGAAAAAGGATATGCTTGATAACTCCCCGGTACATGCTCCAAAAAATCCCAAACTTGACATGTATGTTTATCGTCAAGGCCTGAAGTTATCTCTATGACAACATTCAGTTATATATGCAGCGCCACCTAGCCCTTGAGGCATGAAAAAAAAATACCCCACATACGGTATTTTGTACAAAAAATGTACACTCATTCTAAGTGTGATAACTAAGTCATTTATGAATATTTTTTTAGTTTCCACCACTCAAAATGTTCACTGGCATCAGACTTATCCAAACATATATATATTTTTATTTATTTTTGATAGCCTCTATGGACATTAAAAGCAATATCGTGAATGAAGGATATGCTTAATAACTCCACGGTACATGCTCCAAAAAAAAATCCCACACTTGACATGTATGCTTATAATCAAGGCCTGAAGGTATCTCTATGACAACATTCAGTTATAAATACAGCGCCACCTAGCCCTTGAGGCTTATATAAAAAAAAAAAAAAATACCCCACATACGGTATTTTGTACAAAAAATGTACACTCATTCTAAGTGTGATAACTAAGTCATTTATGAATATTCTTTTAGTTTCCACCACTCAAATTGTTCACTGGCTTCACACCGATCCAAACGTATGTACGTTTCCATTTTGTTTTATTCATTTTTGATTGCCCCTTTGGACAATAAAAGTAACATTGTGCAATGAGTACAACGAGCGATGATGTGTATATACACTTTTACAAAAAAATACCAATCAGGGCAACTCATTGCCTAAAAATAAAAAAGGACGCTGATTTTTGCAGGTCTTAACAATCACCAAAACCCGTTGAGCTTGACACACACACTGGCAAAAAAATATTCTACATGTAAACGTTTATTATGCCATTTTCAAAGAAATTTTGCTTCCAATATGCCAGTACCCCAACGTGCCAGTACCCCAACGTGCCAGTACCCTAACGTGCAAGTACCCCAACGTGCAAGGACTCCAATGTGGCCCGGGCTGCGAGGGCCCTTTATAGCTGCTCGCAGCTCTAGTTCTTCTTCTTCTTCTTCTTCTTCTTCTTCTTCTTCTTCTTCTTCTCCGTAAACGATCGCGATTTTGGGTACCTAAACATTTACGAAAACTCACCAAACTTTGCACACTCCTCAGGCCCGGCGAAAAATTTGATATTATGAAGTCGTCATAACAACGTGACTCTATAGCGCCCCCTAGCATAGAAAAATATAAACCAAGCCCGGCATGTTTGAGCTAGAGCAACGAAAATTGGCAGGCACGTGTAGCACCCCGAGACGCACAAAAAAGTCTATTGGGACCATGTAGCTAAAATGTACAGGAAGTGAGCTATGAATTTTTTAATGTCCAATTTTGGCCTATTTTGGCACATTCACTGTGGTCATGCTTTTTCCGCCTTTGCAAACATTTTTCATCCAATTGACTTCAAACTTGGCATTTATCATCTCAAGACCTGAGAGAACAGCTGGGCAAAACATCTTGCCTTTTCGAAATACTATATGACGGGGGCGGAGCATCAAATATTGCCTTTAAAATTTCATTTGTCCAGAAAGAGCAAATGCTTAATAACTCCCATGTTCAAGCTCCAAAAAATCTCAAACTTATCAGGCAACGTAATAGTCACGGCCTGAAAACATCTATATGATAAAATTCAGTTATACATATAGCGCCACCTAGTGGTTACAATAAATGTCATACTTTACGTTTTTAGCTACTGCGCTGAGCTCGTTGAAGGGATCCAGTTGAAAATTGGTCAGAAAAGCCTTAAGATGTTGATCATGCCCCACACTGAATATTGTAACTTTTCGCCAAAGGGCGTGGCCGCTACGGTGACGCAAAGTCTGAAGATTTTTCTTGAAAATAAAAGCTGCATTAACTTGACCGAGATGATCCTATCTTCTCAAAATTTCACACATTTGATGAGAGTCCAGCCCTAAAGACATCTACTGACTTATATTTCATCTAACTGATAGCGCCACCTAGTGGCAATTTTTTTTCTTACGAATTTTCTTCTACGTTTTTCTCCAAACACGTTAACTGGACCTACCTCATATTTGCTCAGATGAGGGTTTCGACCTTCATGATGTCACAACACGAAGTTTGTGAGTTTTCGCAAATTGTTGTGGGTGTGGCTCAGCGCTGTTCGCCAAGAAAACAACGCCAGTTTTGAGGGTCTAAACATGCACAGAAACTCATGAAACTTGGCACACACATCTGGCCTGGTAAAATAAGCAATATTTTATTGTTGATTGTGCTATTTTTACAAAAATGACTCAATAGCGCCCCCTAGAAGTTCTTAACGAAGCAGCCCCGGTTGTACGTTTAAGCAAAAACGACGAATATTTTTAGGTGTATGAGGGAGCCCAAGACCTACAAAAAAGTCTCTTGGACCCATATGCTAAAATGAACAGGAAGTGAGCTACGAATTTTTGAATGTCCCATTTTTGACGATTTTTGCACATTCACAGGGGGCAGACTTTTGCCCACTTCTCCTACACGTTTCATCTGACTGAGTTAAGACTTGACCTGGACCATGTCAAGACCTGAGCCAACGACAGGGGGAAAAATCTTGACCTTTCGAAATACTATATGATGAAGGCGGGGCATCAAAATTTGTGTTTCGCACTGAAAAAGGATATGCTTAATAACTCCCCGGTACATGCTCCAAAAAATCCCAAACTTGACATGTATGTTTATCGTCAAGGCCTGAAGCTATCTCTATGACAACATTCAGTTATATATGCAGCGCCACCTAGCCCTTGAGGCATAAAAAAAAATACCCCACATACGGTATTTTGTACAAAAAATGTAAACTCATTCTAAGTGTGATAACGAAGTCATTTATGAATATTCTTTTAGTTTCCACCACTCAAAATGTTCACTGGCATCAGACTTATCCAAACATATATATATATTTTTATTTATTTTTGATAGCCTCTGTGGACATTAAAAGCAATATCGTGAATGAAGGATATGCTTAATAACTCCACGGTACATGCTCCAAAAAAAATCCCACACTTGACATGTATGCATATAATCAAGGCCTGAAGGTATCTCTATGACAACATTCAGTTATAAATACAGCGCCACCTAGCCCTTGAGGCATAAAAAAAATAAAAAATACCCCACATACGGTATTTTGTACAAAAAATGTAAACTCATTCTAAGTGTGATAACGAAGTCATTTATGAATATTCTTTTAGTTTCCACCACTCAAAATGTTCACTGGCATCAGACTTATCCAAACATATATATATATTTTTATTTATTTTTGATAGCCTCTGTGGACATTAAAAGCAATATCGTGAATGAAGGATATGCTTAATAACTCCACGGTACATGCTCCAAAAAAAATCCCACACTTGACATGTATGCTTATAATCAAGGCCTGACGGTATCTCTATGACAACATTCAGTTATAAATACAGCGCCACCTAGCCCTTGAGGCTTATATATAAAAAAAAAAAAATACCCCACATACGGTATTTTGTACAAAAAAATGTAAACTCATTCTAAGTGTGATAACTAAGTCATTTATGAATATTCTTTTAGTTTCCACCACTCAAATTGTTCACTGGCTTCACACCGATCCAAACGTATGTACGTTTCCATTTTGTTTTATTCATTTTTGATTGCCCCTTTGGACAATAAAAGTAACATTGTGCAATGAGTACAACGAGCGATGATGTATATATACACTTTTACAAAAAATACCAATCAGGGCAACTCATTGCCTAAAAATAAATAAGGACGCTGATTTTTGCAGGTCTTAACAATCACCAAAACCCGTTGAGCTTGACAGACACTGGCAAAAAAAATATTCTACATGTAAACGTTTATTATGCCATTTTCAAAGAAATTTTGCTTCCAATATGCCTGTACCCCAACGTGCCAGTACCCTAACGTGCAAGTACCCCAACGTGCAAGGACCCCAACGTGGCCCGGGCTGCGAGGGCCCTCTATAGCTGCTCGCAGCTCTAGTTATTCTTCTTCTTCTTCTTCTTCTTCTTCTTCTTCTTTATTCTCCGCAAACGATCGCGATTTTGGGTACCTAAACATTCACGAAAACTCACCGAACTTTGCACACTCCTCAGGCCCGGCGAAAAATTTTAGATTATTAAGTCGTCATAACAATGCGACTCGATAGCGCCCCCTAGCGTAGAAAAATAAAAACCAAGCCCGGCACGTTTGAGCTAGAGCAACAAAAATTGGCAGGCACGTGTAGCACCCCGAGACGCACAAAAAAGTCTATTGGGACCATGTAGCTAAAATGTACAGGAAGTGAGCTATGAATTTTTTAATGTCCAATTTTGGCCTATTTTGGCACATTCACTGTGGTCATGCTTTTCCCCCCTTTGCAAACATTTTTCATCCAATTGACTTCAAACTTGGCATTTATCATCTCAAGACCTGAGAGAACAACTGGGCAAAACATCTTGCCTTTTTGAAATACTATATGACGGGGGCGGGGCATCAAATATTGCCTTTAAAATTTCATTTGTCCAGAAAGAGCAAATGCTTAATAACTCCCATGTTCAAGCTCCAAAAAATCTCAAACTTCTCAGGCAACGTAATAGTCACGGCCTGAAAACATCTATATGATAAAATTCAGTTATACATATAGCGCCACCTAGTGGTTACAATAAATGTAATACTTTACGTTTTTAGCTACTGTGCTGAGCTTGTTGAAGGGATCCATTTGAAAATTGGTCAGAAAAGCCTTAAGATGTTGATCATGCCCCACACCGAATATTGTAACTTTTCGCCAAAGGGCGTGGCCGCTACGGTGACGCAAAGTCTGAAGATTTTTCGTGAAAATAAAAGCTGCATTAACTTGACCGAGATGATCCTATCTTCTCAAAATTTCACACATTTGATGAGAGTCCAGCCCTAAAGACATCTACTGACTTATATTTCATCTAACTGATAGCGCCACCTAGTGGCAATTTTTTTTCTTACGAATTTTCTTCTACGTTTTTCTCCAAACACGTTAACTGGACCTACCTCATATTTGCTCAGATGAGGGTTTCGGCCGGATGTCACAACACGAAGTTTGTGAGTTTTCGCGAATTGCTGTGGGTGTGGCTAAGCGCTGTTCGCCAAGAAAACAACGCCAGTTTTGAGGGTCTAAACATGCACAGAAACTCATGAAACTTGGCACACACATCTGGCCTGGTAAAATGAGCAATATTTTATTGTTGATTGTGCTATTTTTACAAAAATGACTCAATAGCGCCCCCGAGAAGTTTTTAACGAAGCAGCCCCGGTTGTACGTTTAAGCAAGAACGACGAATATTTTTAGGTGTATGAGGGAGCCCAAGACCTACAAAAAAGTCTCTTGGACCCATATGCTAAAATGAACAGGAAGTTAGCTACGAATTTTTGAATGTCCCATTTTTGACTATTTTTGCACATTCACAGGGGGCAGACTTTTGCCCACTTCTCCTACACGTTTCATCTGACTGAGTTAAGACTTGACCTGGACCATGTCAAGACCTGAGCCAACGACAGGGGGAAAAATCTTGACCTTTCAAAATACTATATGATGAAGGCGGGGCATCAAAATTTGTGTTTCGCACTGAAAAAGGATATGCTTAATAACTCCCCGGTACATGCTCCAAAAAATCCCAAACTTGACATGTATGTTTATCGTCAAGGCCTGAAGCTATCTCTATGACAACATTCAGTTATATATGCAGCGCCACCTAGCCCTTGAGGCATAAAAAAAAAAATACCCCACATACGGTATTTTGTACAAAAAATGTAAACTCATTCTAAGTGTGATAACTAAGTCATTTATGAATATTCTTTTAGTTTCCACCACTCAAAATGTTCACTGGCATCAGACTTATCCAAACATATATATATTTTTATTTATTTTTGATAGCCTCTGTGGACATTAAAAGCAATATCGTGAATGAAGGATATGCTTAATAACTCCACGGTACATGCTCCAAAAAAAATCCCACACTTGACATGTATGCTTATAATCAAGGCCTGAAGGTATCTCGATGACAACATTCAGTTATAAATACAGCGCCACCTAGCCCTTGAGGCTTATATAAAAAAAAAAAAAACACATACGGTATTTTGTACAAAAATGTAAACTCATTCTAAGTGTGATGACTAAGTCATTTATGAATATTCTTTTAGTTTCCACCACTCAAATTGTTCACTGGCTTCACACCGATCCAAACGTATGTACGTTTCCATTTTGTTTTATTCATTTTTGATTGCCCCTTTGGACAATAAAAGTAACATTGTGCAATGAGTACAACGAGCGATGATGTATATATACACTTTTACAAAAAATACCAATCAGGGCAACTCATTGCCTAAAAATAAAAAAGGACGCAGATTTTTGCAGGTTTTAACAATCCCCAAAACCCGTTGAGCTTGATACACACTGGCAAAAAAAATATTCTACATGTAAACGTTTATTATGCCATTTTCAAAGAAATTTTGCTTCCAATATGCCAGTACCCCAACGTGCCAGTACCCTAACGTGCAAGTACCCCAACGTGCAAGGACTCCAACGTGGCCCGGGCTGCGAGGGCCCTTTATAGCTGCTCGCAGCTCTAGTTATTATTATTCTTCTTCTTCTTCTTCTTTATTCTCCGCAAACAATCGCGATTTTGGGTACCTAAATATTCACGAAAACTCACCGAACTTTGCACACTCCTCAGGTCCGGCGAAAAATTTTATATTATGAAGTCGTTATAACAACGCGACTCTATAGCGCCCCCTAGCATAGAAAAATAAAAACCAAGCCCGGCACGTTTGAGCTAGAGCAACGAAAATTGGCAGGCACGTGTAGCACCCCGAGACGCACAAAAAAGTCTATTGGGACCATGTAGCTAAAATGTACAGGAAGTGAGCTATGAATTTTTTAATGTCCAATTTTGGCCTATTTTGGCACATTCACTGTGGTCATGCTTTTTCCCCCTATGCAAACATTTTTCATCCCATTGACTTCAAACTTGGCATTTATCATCTCAAGACCCAAGAGAACAGCTGGGCAAAAAGTCTTGCCTTTTCGAAATACTATATGACGGGGGCGGGGCATCAAATATTGCCTTTAAAATTTCATTTGTCCAGAAAGAGCAAATGCTGAATAACTCCCATGTACAAGCTCCAAAAAATCTCAAACTTCTCAGGCAACGTAATAGTCACGGCCTGAAAACATCTATATGACAAAATTCAGTTCTACATATAGCGCCACCTAGTGGTTACAATAAATGTCATACTTTACGTTTTTAGCAACTGTGCTGAGCTCGTTGAAGGGATCCAGTTGAAAATTGGTCAGAAAAGCCTTAAGATGTTGATGATGCCCCACACCGAATATTGTAACTTTTCGCCAAAGGGCGTGGCCGCTACGGTGACGCAAAGTCTGAAGATTTTTCGTGACAATAAAAGCTGCATTAAACCTGACCGAGATGATTCTATCTTCTCAAAATTTCACACATTTGATGAGAGTCCAGCTCTAAAGACATCTACTAACTTACATTTCATCTAACTGATAGCGCCACCTAGTGGCAATTTTTTTTCTTACGAATTTTCTTCTACGTTTTTCTCCAAACACGTTAACTGGACCTACCTCATATTTGCTCAGATGAGGGTTTCGGCCTTCATGATGTCACAACACGAAGTTTGTGAGTTTTCGCGAATTGCTGTGGGCGTGGCTAAGCGCTGTTCGCCAAGAAAACAACGCCAGTTTTGAGGGTCTAAACATGCACAGAAACTCCTGAAACTTGGCACACACATCTGGCCTGGTAAAATGAGCAATATTTTATTGTTGATTGTGCTATTTTTAAAAAAATGACTCAATAGCGCCCCCTCGAAATTTTTAACGAAGCAGCCCCGGTTGTACGTTTAAGCAAGAACGACGAATATTTTTAGGTGTATGAGGGAGCTCAAGACCTACAAAAAAGTCTCTTGTACCCATATGCTAAAATGAACAGGAAGTGAGCTACGAATTTTTGAATGTCCCATTTTTTACGATTTTTGCACATTCACAGGGGGCAGACTTTTGCCCACTTCTCCCACACGTTTCATCCGACTGAGTTAAGACTTGGCCTGGACCATGTCAAGACCTGAGCCAACGACAGGGGGGAAAATTTTGACTTTTCGAAATACTATATGATGAGGGCGGGGCATCAAAATGTGTGTTTCGCAATGAAAAAGGATATGCTTGATAACTCCCCGGTACATGCTCCAAAAAATCCCAAACTTGACATGTATGTTTATCGTCAAGGCCTGAAGTTATCTCTATGACAACATTCAGTTATATATGCAGCGCCACCAAGCCCTTGAGGCATGAAAAAAAAATACCCCACATACGGTATTTTGTACAAAAAATGTAAACTCATTCTAAGTGTGATAACTAAGTCATTTATGAATATTCTTTTAGTTTCCACCACTCAAAATGTTCACTGGCATCAGGCTTATCCAAACATATATATATTTTTATTTATTTTTGATAGCCTCTTGGACATTAAAAGCAATATCGTGAATGAAGGATATGCTTAATAACTCCACGGTACATGCTCCAAAAAAAAATCCCACACTTGACATGTATGCTTATAATCAAGGCCTGACGGTATCTCTATGACAACATTCAGTTATAAATACAGCGCCACCTAGCCCTTGAGGCTTATATATAAAAAAAAAAAAATACCCCACATACGGTATTTTGTACAAAAAATGTACACTCATTCTAAGTGTGATAAGTCATTTATGAATATTCTTTTAGTTTCCACCACTCAAATTGTTCACTGGCTTCACACCGATCCAAACGTATGTACGTTTCCATTTTGTTTTATTCATTTTTGATTGCCCCTTTGGACAATAAAAGTAACATTGTGCAATGAGTACAACGAGCGATGATGTGTATATACACTTTTATAAAAAAATACCAATCAGGGCAACTCATTGCCTAAAAATAAAAAAGGACGCTGATTTTTGCAGGTCTTAACAATCACCAAAACCCGTTGAGCTTGACACACACACTGGCAAAAAAATATTCTACATGTAAACGTTTATTATGCCATTTTCAAAGAAATTTTGCTTCCAATATGCCAGTACCCCAACGTGCCAGTACCCCAACGTGCAAGTACCCCAACGTGCAAGGACCCCAACGTGGCCCGGGCTGCGAGGGCCCTTTATAGCTGCTCGCAGCTCTAGTATTAGTTTAGTTCTTTAAAAATGCTTGTTTTAATTTAGTTTGTTAGGTTCAGTATTAGTATTAATTTTTTATGTGTATTACTTGTGCGCAATATTTAAAAAACACCATGGGCGCGATGTCATCTGAAGGTGCTTTTCTATTGGCTGCTGCTAGATGACATCACTTCTGTGTGACATACTTTCAAACGTCATTTTTCCGGTTTATATCAAAAATAAATCTACTAAAAATCACATTTAAAATCATCCCCAAAAGATCATGCATTAAATTAATTCCCAAAGACTAAAACGAAGGACATGTTTTCTATAATTATAGTTTTATAAACATAAAATGTAGTTTCAGTTAGTTTTTGTTTTTTAAAAAGCATTTTTGTTTTTATTTTATTTCAGTAACAATATTGTTTTTGTCTGTTTGTTTTTATTTTACTTTTAGCTTTTTTTTTTCATTAGTTTTAGTTAACAAAAATAATCTTTAATGGCACCTGTTTTTCGATACCCTCCCGTCTTACTTTGACCATCTCCAAACATTTTTGTTTGGTTTATTTTATTTGAAATGACTCAAATGCCATTTTTAGCATGTGTCACGGGCCACTGAAAAATGGACGGCGGTCCGCAAATGGCCCCCGGGCCGTAGTTTGGACTGGTGTAGCGCTTGCTTTATTGAACCCCTGACAATCTCTTTGGTCTTAATTTTCTACAATATTTGTAAATGTTACTGTACATAGTGAAGATTGCATTGAAGCTTGATTTGGTAGAAAAGAAATAATCATGAATCTAATTAAAATAGCAATATCTTTCAGGGAAAAAAAAGGCAATTCAATGTTTTACCTGAAGTTGTTCAGCCCTAGCCTACCACATATTTAGTTTTCCATGTTTTTCGTAGTCCTGTGTGAACATTGTTGTCTGTACATACATGTAAATATGTAAAGCACTGCTGTGACTGAGAATCTCCTGAAAGAGTAGTTGTTGTCCAAGCATTTCTGTCACATATTTAAGCTGACGTGTAACATTCATGAGACTAAAAAAATGGACCCAAATTAGATTAGTAAAAACACTTGTTTGGAAATGTGGAACTGTCAACAATTGAGACTTGGACCACTCATACCTCCTTAATTATCATAGTGCAACGTATTGTACTGTGTGTGTGTGCGCGCGTGTGTTTGTCAGTGTGTGGTATGCCAGTGGGAGGGAATTTGATACTGAACTGAAAGCCTGCAAAGTAAATAATTCAATTCCAGGGTGGAGACTCACTAGAGACTAGACAGCACATTTCCGCAATACGACGGCGTATTTATATAAATAAAGCCACAAATTTGCCACTTTATAAAGTGGCAAATTTGCAATTTATTTATTTTTTCTCAGAATATTGCCCACACCCTCTAAAAATATATATATTTATACGTGGCCCTAATACGCCATCGTAGTATTGCGGAAATGTGCTGTCTATAGGTTTATTTTTTAAATGCATTTTTACAGTATACTTAACTTACGGCACTATAAAGTAGGGATGTAACGATATCCAAACATCACGATACGATATTATCATGATATGAATGTCATGGTACGATAATTATCACGATATTGTGGGGGGGTTGGTGATATTTAAAAAAGACCACGATATTGTAAAAAAAAAAAAGAAAAAAAAAAGAGCTCATACTACAAAAAGGAACAATATTGTGCTTTTGTACTTAACAGCAATACATATAAACCACCTACAATCGCTAATAACAATATTGAGGCATTTACTTGCAAATGCAAACACACATTGATCGCTTCACAAGCAAATTCGGTTTCCCTTCATCGGACAATTAGCATAGATTTTGAACATAGAAGGCCAAAACATCCCTAATGAAAATGAAATTGCACTAATAAACTAGCCACTAGAGGGTGCTAGAACTGCACACATGGAAATCAAGATGACTTTTTTAACAAATGTGTTCCTTTTAAATATTGTGAACATGACAACCTCGATATCGTGGCAGTTTTAATATCACGATATTGCCCTTATCGTTACATCCCTATTATAAAATCATCACGTGGGAATGCAGAACCACAATCACCGATTCACTTTACAGCTGAACAACTAACAGATGTTTTTTCTTCTTCTTTTTCCTTTAGTTAGTCCAATGGGCAGCAACGGCAGCAGGCTATATAGTGCGTTGGCCCAGACACTTAACAGCGCCCCGTTGGACCAAACAGACGAGAATCTGGTTGAGAAAGATCCGATTGCGCTTGACCCGGACCAGCTGCTCAGAGAGTGTGAGGAGGCCCTGAGGAGGCGTCCGGCTAGGCCCCACAGAGATCTGATATATCTTAATGATGGTGGACCCTGCCGCCACAAGCGTGGACCCTCCATACGAGTAATGCAGTGGAATATCCTTGCTCAAGGTAAACATCTCATGCTTGTCGACACCTCAGGTCTGCAGAAAAAAAACATGCTAAATTTGTACCTTTAATGGTCCAGTGGCTTTTTACTCTAAACTAAATAAAAAACATTATTAAAAAAAAATAATAATAAAATAATTTAAAAAAACAGAAAAAAAAATTACTCCGAAAAACAGGGGTTGTATTACTCCGGGGGGAAAATAAACGGATTAAAAAAACATTATAAAAAAAAAAAAAACAGAAAAAAAAAAATATTCTGAAAAACAGAGCACCGACCTCTGAACTCCAAGTGACTTGTTTCAGACGACTGAACTGTATATATGACTGGATAGTCGATAGCCCAAATACGCTAGTGCAAGCCGTTGACGTCACAGGGCGGCCATCTTGTTACTCCCACCTTGCAGGCAGACTACTGTATAAAGTTAACTATACATATGCAGCTCGTATGCAGTTAGTATAAGGCCGGAGGCGAGGTGGTTGTTTTGTTCCATTTGTATTTTTTTTTCCTCGTTAAAAAAAAATAGTGACCACCCCGGCCTCATACTAACTGCCTACGAGCTGTATACTGTATGTCTCATCTGTACGTATAGCGTATAGTTTATACAGTAGTCTGCTCGCGACGTGGGAGTAACAAGATGGCTGCCCTGTGACTTCAACTGCTTGCACTGGCGTGTAAAGGTTATCGGCTATCCAGTCATAATATACAGGTCAGTGGACTGCAACAAGTTGTTTGGAGTTCAGTGGTCCAAAAAAATTACTCTGAAAAACAGAAGTTGGTGCTCTGTTTTTTGAAATATATATATATATATTTTTCAGTTTTTTGGAATAATTTTTTTCCTTCTGTTTTTCTGAGTAATTTTTTTTTCTGTTTTTTTGGATTTTTTTTTTTCCATTACAGAAAAAAAATTCAGTAAAACAGAAAAAAACATTCAGAAAGAAAATACTCAAAAAAAACAAAGCTCCCCCAAAAAAATAGTCAGAAAAAAAGGAGGGTTTTTTTTTTTCCAAGTGAATGCAATACGCTTCCATACCCATGGAGACTGTACAATCTTTTTTTCTTTTCTCTCTCTCTGTATTAGCCACATTCCTAAGACAAAAATAGAATTTGAAAAAAATTACCTCCTTTCATTACAACGGAAACCAAATGCAATGTGTGTTTGATATTACACGGGTCTACACTAACTTTTCCACTACTAGCACTGGTGCGAGTAACATTTTTAGTTGCTCGTACAGCACAGGATTTGGTCACACCATTTTTTGTGGAGGTACAGCATGACCTTAGGCATACGCAACTCGATACATTTGCAAAATATTTCATTGGAACACGAGGTTTGCCTGCAACAGCAGTGGCCATCAAAACAAGTCAATAATTTCGTATAACTTAAATCATGTCAACATTATTTTGTTTAGCTCATTAAAAGTTAGTACTTTTTTTCCCTTCACCTGCTCCTCGGCTGTCCTCGCTCTGAAGCTTCTAGATTTCACCAGCTAGACAGAGAGTTAACGACATTCCAAATAACCAGACTTCGTTTTCCTTTTGTGCTGTTAATTTGAACAATGGCCTCTGACCATTACCGTCTTTAAGGCATCGTAAAACTAGAAAATAAAATAACAAACAATGTAATATTAGCTAACTATACACGACACACTTTCATGCTAGTAGCAAGTTACATTGCACATGCAACATTCTCTAATTGTCCTAATTAACTAAAATAAATCTACAGAGTTTTTATATTGACATCGCATGTACTTACGGATAATTCTTGTCCAAAGCAACAACAAAAATAAGATCCAACAGTCTGCGTAACAATGAATGTGTTGGCATTCCGTGCTGCCACATTGGAGTGGTGTTAAACCTACCAACCACAGGAGGGCGCTTAAAGACTGCACAAATTCTAAAACTTCTGACGGGCAAAATAATCTGCATGTCCGCTGGCCTTCCTTTACCACCGTCATTATCCTCCTCATTCTCATTTTGTTTTAGAAAATAATCAAAAATAGATCGCTTCATTTTTTTTTTTTATTCGCTGCCGCTTTTCTTTATTTTATTTTTATTTATTTTTTTAAAACGTGTAATTAGCCCCGCACGGCAAGCTACCACACCACAACGTTTCCGTACAGTCGGCGCACAGCGGGAAGGGGGCGGGATAATTTGAACTCTCCAAGCCAAGCTTGCGTTCCCCAATGCCTGCGGATCTGCCATAACATTTCATGAGTGGCAAGTCACGCCAACATTGAACCATATTTACAGTTTAATATGGACCACCATGGGTGAAATATTGCGATTCAGGACCGGCTTGCGAGTCACGAAGCTATTTGTGGATGGAGAACTCTCCCGCTGGCGCTCTCATTCAAGTTAATGGGGACACACGACTGCAATTTTTAAAAAATGTTTTTTAACCACAAACATTACAAATCCATCCACAAGTACCTTTTTAAATTAGCGTTGTTGTAAAAGATTATTATATTGATTGTATATACCATATTTTTATGACTTTGGTGAAGACCGGCCGGCGCCTTTGGTTCTTTCGCGCAAAATGCGTTGCTGTCGGTTAATCAGGTGACAGGTGACAAGGCCCCTCTCGTCCCCCGACGACCGGCGCTGCAGAACCACTGCCGAAAGGGTTCTAAACAGCAGTTACAATGGAACCGCTCGGCCCGAAAGAGTCCCATGGAGGTATCCGGGGACAAAAAAAAATGCCGCTTCCTTGTGGAACCGGTCCGGTGGAAGAGCGCCATGTTACATATGTTTGTATGTAAATTGTAGTCTGCGCGGTGCGCATGTACACGTATGCTGTGCCGATCAGGAAGTAGCCAGCCAATCAGATTGCAGTGGCTCATGTTTCACTCAAATGCTATTGGATTGAATCGGCGCACGGCGGCGCTCTCTCGTTGCTTGTACGGCAGAGCCAGCGGAGGACACAGCGACTAGCGAATGTACGTTTTAAACATAGTGCAGAGGGAGCATTAATGCACTCGCACCGCGCGAGTGGCATTTTTGTTCACTAGCACGCACTTGAAAGTTACCCGCATTTGCGAGTGAAATTTTCGCACTGTCGAGCCCTGTATTATATGAATACAATGGTGTCATGGTGAGTTAATGAATTCTTCCCAAACAGCTATTCAAGTCATCTGGTATAAATTCTTCCATTTAATATCGCAATATATATCGCAGACCCCCCAAAAAATCGCAATGTCCATTTTTTCCAATATCGTGCAGCCCTACTTGTTTCGGTGTTTGTGCTGCTAGTACAGGTACGAGGGCTGGGTTCAAAATATTGCCTTTTCATATCCCAATATCGATACATAAAACCATGTATCAATATATCTATCCCCCCACCAAAGGCAGCTGAGATAGGCTCCAGCACCCCCGCGACACTTGTGAGGAAAAACGGTTAAGAAAATGGATGGATGGATGGATGGATGGATGGATGGATGTCACAACAATGTGAATGTCATGAGTGTCATTTTTTTTGTCACTTTATTTACACAGCCTGTACTGTGGTTGTAATTGTTTGAAATTATTATTTGTTTTTATAAGGCCATGTTAGGTAAATAAAACGGATTATTAGTGTAACTGCAATGGATTCAATTCTCAATGTAAATATTCATATTTTTACTAATGCATTAAATTAGAGCCCTGCGATTGGTTGGCAACCAGTCCAGGGTGTCCCCCGCCTACTGCCCAGAGCCAGCTGAGATAGGCGCCAGCACCCCCCGCAACCCTTGTGAGGAATAAGCGGTCAAGAAAATGGATGGATGGATGCATTAAATTAGAGTAAGAAGTTTCTACTATTTGCAGCATTGGTAATTTTGACTAAAATAGCGACTGCATGAATTCTTCAACTGAATCGAAAACTGTTGTGAATTGTGAATCAAATCGAATTGGGCCCTTGTGAATTGAATCGAATCGATTCTGGAAATCTGAATCGATACCCACCCCTAACAAGTACATGACAATACATAGTGGATTTGCGTTTGTTGTTGCAGCCTTTTATTAATCAGACGCTGACCACCCTCCACCCCCATTTTCACTATAGTTAGGGCCCGAGCAGCGACCGCTGCGAGGTCCCTATTGTTTTTGTAAAAATTATTATTATTAGGGCCCGAGCAGCGACCGCTGCGAGGTCCCTATTGTTTTTCGTTCGAATTATTCTTATTAGGGCCCGAGCAGCTACCGCTGCGAGGTCCCTATTGTTTTTCGATCGGATTATTATTATTATTATTAGGGCCCGAGCAGCGACCGCTGCGAGGTCCCTATTGTTTTTCAAGGAATTCTTATTATTCTTCTTTTTATTTTTTGTTATTATTCTTTTCCGCAAACAATCACATTTTTGAGACACTAAACGTGAACGAAAACTCACCAAACTTTACACACACGTCAGGCCTGGCGAAAAATTTGATATTTTAAAGTCGCCATAGGTGATAACAGAAAAATGGCTCCATAGCGCCACCTACATAGGTTAAACAGATCCCTGGCCCGCTACGATTGTCCGACGGCTATGAAAATTGTGTGGCACCTGTAGCACATCCAGATGAACAAAAACCTCTTTGATGTGTGTACCCTAAAATAGACAGGAAGTGAGATATGAGTATTTAAATGTCCAATTTTGGCCAATTTTTGCACATTTACAGGGGTCATACTTTTGCCTGCTTCTCCTACACGGTTAATCCAATTGACTTCAAACTTGGGATGTACCATCTCAAGACCTGGGACAACACCATGGTAAAAAATCAAAAGTTTTCGACATACTATATGACGGCGGTGGGGCATCAAATTTAGAGTTTCAAAACTCTTACTAAACGTAGTATTGCCGGTTGTATGTTTAACCTAGAGCTATGAAAATTGGTACACATATGTAACAGACTATGACCTACAAAAAAGTCTGTTGGTGCCATATGCTAAACCCAACAGGAAGTCCGCCAGAGGCGGGGCATCAAATTTTGAGTTTCAAAATTCTTACTTAATGAAGCATTCCCGGCTGTACGTTTCACCTAGAGTTACCAAAATTTAAAGACATATGTAACAGCCCTCAAGGTACAAAAAACTCTTTTTGAACCATATGCTAAACCTAACAGAAAGTCCACCATTTTGATTGACTTTGGAACGTGTTCCCATTTTTTTGGCCATTTCATAGCGGTCCTATTTTAACGAACTCCTCTTACAGAGTTTATCCGATCATCTTCAAACTTGGTGTGATTCATCTTAAGATGTTGAAGATGAAAAGTTATTGAAAGCTTTTTATTTCGCTGCACGCTGTTGTCGTGGCATGCACTTGTTTGCAAAGGAAAAAAATTCTTCTTAATGAAGAATTCTCAGTTGTACGAAGCAGCTAGAGCTACGAAAATTTGTAGACATATGTAACAGCCCACGATGTACAAAAAAGTCTCTTGCTGCTTTGTGCTAAACCCAACAGGAAGTCCCGCAAGGGCCGGGCATCACTTTTTGAGCTAAAAAACTCCTCTTTAACGAAGCATTCCCGGTTGTACCTTTCACCTAGCGCTATGATAATTTGGAGGCATACATAAGAGCCCACGATGTACAAAAAAGTCTTTTAGAACCATATGCTAAGCCAAACAGGAAGTCCGGCATTTTGATTTACTTTGCTATTTGTAGCCATTTTTTGGGGGCCTTTTATAGGCCTCATATTTTCTACAAAACTTATCAGATTGTCTTCATTCTTTGGCATGTTTCATCTGAAGTATTGCCGGTTATACGTTTAATCTAGAGCTACGAAAATTGGTACACATATGTAACAGACTATGATCTACAAAAAAGCCTGTTGGTGCCATATGCTAAACCTAACAGGAAGTCCGCCAGAGGCAGGGCAAGCATTCCCGGTTGTACGTTTCACCTAGCGCTATGATAATTTGCAGGCATACATAAGAGCCCATGATGTACAAAAAAGTCTCTTGGAACCATGTGCTAAACCAAACAGGAAGTCTGCCATTTTGATTTATGATGGGATTTGTTGCCATTTTTTGTGGCCTTTTTCAGGGGTCATATTTTAACGAACCCCTCCTACAAAATTTATCCGACTGTCTTCAAACTTGGTGTGTTTCATCTTAAGATGTTTAAGATGCAAAGTAATCGAAAGTTTTTTATTTTGTAACACGCTGTTGCCATAGCAATGCATCGTTTGTCAAGTGCTGTTTTTTTTTTTTTTTTATACACATGAAAACTCATGAAACTTTGCAAACACATCAGACTTGTCATGAACATGAATTTTCAGAGATTTATTGTGCAATTTGCAATAAATAGCGCCCTCTAGACATTTTTATGAAGCATTTCCGATTGTATGATTATGCTAGACCTACAAAAAAGTATTATGTAGCCATTTGCCAAACCAAAGAGGAAGTCCGCTATTTTGATTTTTTTTGGGAATTATACATCATTTTTGGCCTTTTTCATTAAACTTTGCACAGACAAGGCATGGAAAAAACTAACATTTTAAATGGTCCTTGTTCCATGTAACAGTACCCCAACGTGCCAGTACCCTGACGTGCAAGTAACCCAACGTTGTGCTCAATAGCGCCCTCTATGCATTTTTATGGAGCATTTCCAATTGTATGATTCAAGCGATACACAACTAAAGATGACTTGACCTAGATTTGTGAAAACTGGGAGGCATACCTATTAGCTTAAGACCTACAAAAAGTATTCTGTAGCCGTATGCTAAACCTAAAAGGAAGTCCGCCATTTTGAATTTATTTTGGGAATTGCGCACCATATTTTGCGTTTTGATTAAACTTTGCACACACAAGGCTTGTCAAAAACATTTTAGATGGTGCTTGTCCTATTTGACAGTACCCCAACGTGCCAGTACCCCGACGTGCAAGTACCCCAACGTGGCCCGGGTTGCGAGGGCCCTTTATAGCTGCTCGCAGCTCTAGTTATTATTATTATTATTATTCTCCGTAAACGATCACGATTTTGGGTACCTAAACATTCACGAAAACTCACCAAACTTTGCACACTCTTCAGGCCCGGCGAAAAATTTGATATTATGAAGTCGTCATAACGACGCGACTCTATAGCGCCCCCTAGCGTAGAAAAATAAAAACCAAGCCCGGCACGTTTGAGCTAGAGCAACAAAAATTGGCAGGCACGTGTAGCACCCCGAGACGCACAAAAAAGTCTATTGGGACCATGTAGCTAAAATGTACAGGAAATGAGCTATGAATTTTTTTATGTCCAATTTTGGCCTATTTTGGCACATTCACTGTGGTCATGCTTTTTCCCCCTTTGCAAACATTTTTCATTCAATTGACTTCAAACTTGGCATTTATCATCTCAAGACCTGAGAGAACAACTGGGCAAAACATCTTTCCTTTTTGAAATACTATATGACGGGGGTGGGGCATCAAATATTGCCTTTAAAATTTCATTTGTCCAGAAAGAGCAAATGCTTAATAACTCCCATGTTCAAGCTCCAAAAAATCTCATACTTCTCAGGCAACGCAATAGTCACGGCCTGAAAACATCTATACGATAAAATTCAGTTATACATATAGCGCCACCTAGTGGTAACAAATGTCATACTTTACGTTTTTAGCTACTGTGCTGAGCTCGTTGAAGGGATCCAGTTGAAAATTGGTCAGAAAAGCCTTAAGATGTTGATCATGCCCCACACCGAATATTGTAACTTTTCGCCAAAGGGTGTTGTCGCTACGGTGCCGCAAAATCTGAAGATTTTTCGTGACAATAAAAGCTGCATTAAGTTGACCGAGATGATCCTATTCTTCTCAAAATTTGACACATTTGATGAGAGTCCAGCCCTAAAGACATCTACGAACTTATATTTCATCTTACTGATAGCGCCACCTAGTGGCAATTTTTTTTTCTTAAGAATTTTCTTCTATGTTTTTCTCCAAACACGTTAACTGGACCTACCTCATATTTGCTCAGATGAGGCTTTCGCCCTTCATGATGTCACAACACGAAGTTTGTGAGTTTTCGCGAATCGCTGTGGGCGTGGCTAAGCGCTGTTCACCAAGAAAACAACGCCAGTTTTGAGGGTCTAAACATGCGCAGAAACACATGAAACTTGGCACACACATCTGGCCTGGTAAAATGAACAATATTTTATTGTTGATTGTGCTATTCTTACAAAAATGACTCAATAGCGCCCCCTAGAAATTTTTAACGAAGCAGCCCCGGTTGTACGTTTAAGCAACATCTACGAAAATTTTTAGGTGTATGAGGGAGCCCAAGACCTACAAAAAAGTCTCTTGGACCTATATGCTAAAATGAACAGGAAGTGAGCTACAAATTTTTGAATGTCCCATTTTTTATGATTTTAGTACATTTACAGGGGGCATACTTTTGCCCACTTCTCCTACACGTTTCATCCGACTGACTTCAGACTTGACCTGGACCATGTCAAGACCTGAGCCAACGACAGGGGGAAAACTTTTGACTTTTCGAAATACTATATGATGAGGGCGGGGCATCAAAATTTGTGTTTCGCAATGAAAAAGGATATGCTTGATAACTCCCCGGTACATGCTCCAAAAAATCCCAAACTTGACATGCATGTTTATCGTCAAGGCCTGAAGTTATCTCTATGACAACATTCAGTTATATATGCAGCGCCACCTAGCCCTTGAGGCATAAAAAAAAAATACCCCACATACCGTATTTTGTACAAAAAATGTAAACTCATTCTAAGTGTGATAACTAAGTCATTTATGAATATTCTTTTAGTGTCCACCACTCAAAATGTTCACTGGCATCAGACTTATACAAACATATATATATTTTTATTTATTTTTGATAGTCTCTGTGGACATTAAAAGCAATATCGTGAATGAAGGATATGCTTAATAACTCCACGGTACATGCTCCAAAAAAAATCCCACACTTGACATGTATGCTTATAATCAAGGCCTGAAGGTTTCTCTATGACAACATTCAGTTATAAATACAGCGCCACCTAGCCCTTGAGGCATAATTATATTTAAAAAAAAAACCACATACGGTATTTTGTACAAAAAATGTAAACTCATTCTAAGTGTGATAACTAAGTCATTTATGAATATTCTTTTAGTTTCCACCACTCAAATTGTTCACTGGCTTCACACCGATCCAAACGTATGTACGTTTCCATTTTGTTTTATTCATTTTTGATTGCCCCTTTGGACAATAAAAGTAACATTGTGCAATGAGTATAACGAGCGATGATGTGTATATACATTTTTACAAAAAATACCAATCAGGGCAACTCATTGCCTAAAAATAAAAAAGGACGCTGATTTTTGCAGGTCTTAACAATCACCAAAACCCGTTGAGCTTGACACACACTGGCAAAAAAAATATTCTACATGTAAACGTTTATTATGCCATTTTCAAAGAAATTTTGCTTCCAATATGCCAGTACCCCAACGTGCCAGTACCCTAACGTGCAAGTACCCCAACGTGCAAGGACTCCAACGTGGCCCGGGCTGCGAGGGCCCTTTATAGCTGCTCGCAGCTCTAGTTATTATTATTCTTCTTCTTCTCCGTAAACGATCGCATTTTTGAGTACCTAAACATTCACGAAAACTCACCAAACTTTGCACACTCCTCAGGCCCGGCGAAAAATTTGATATTATGAAGTCGCCATAACAACGCGACTCTATAGCGCCCCCTAGCGTAGAAAAATAAAAACCAAGCCTGGCACGTTTGAGCTAGAGCAACGAAAATTGGCAGGCACGTGTAGCACCCCGAGACGCACAAAAAAGTCTATTGGGACCATGTAGCTAAAATGTACAGGAAATGAGCTATGAATTTTTTTATGTCCAATTTTGGCCTATTTTGGCACATTCACTGTGGTCATGCTTTTTCCCCCTCTGCAAACATTTTTCATCCAATTCACATCAAACTTGGCATTTATCATCTCAAGACCTGAGAGAACAACTGGGCAAAAAGTCTTGCCTTTTCGAAATACTATATGATGGGGGCGGGGCATCAAATATTGTCTTTAAAATTTCATTTGTCCAGAAAGAGCAAATGCTTAATAACTCCCATGTTCAAGCTCCAAAAAATCTCAAACTTCTCAGGCAACGTAATAGTCACGGCCTGAAAACATCTATATGATAAAATTCAGTTATACATATAGCGCCACCTAGTGGTGACAATAAATGTCATACTTTACGTTTTTAGCTACTGCGCTGAGCTCGTTGAAGGGATCCAGTTGAAAGTTGGTCAGAAAAGCCTTAAGATGTTGATCATGCCCAACACCGAATATTGTAACTTTTCGCCAAAGGGCGTGGCCGCTACGGTGCCGCAAAGTCTGAAGATTTTTCGTGACAATAAAAGCTGCATGAACTTGACCGAGATGATCCTATCTTCTCAAAATTTCACACATTTGATGAGAGTCCAGCCCGAAAGACATCTACGAACTTATATTTCATCTTACTGATAGCGCCACCTAGTGGCAATTTTTTTTCTTACGAATTTTCTTGTACATTTTTTCTCCAAACACGTTAACTGGACCAACCTCATATTTGCTCAGATGAGGGTTTCGGCCTTCATGATGTCACAACACGAAGTTTGTGAGTTTTCGCGAATCGCTGTGGGCGTGGCTAAGCACTGTTCGCCAAGAAAACAACGCCAGTTTTGAGGGTCTAAACATGCGCAGAAACTCATGAAACTTGGCACACACATCTGGCCTGGTAAAATGAACAATATTTTATTGTTGATTGTGCTAATTTTACAAAAATGACTCAATAGCGCCGCCTAGAAATTTTTAACGAAGCAGCCCCGGTTGTACGTTTAAGCAAGAACGACGAATATTTTTAGGTGTATGAGGGAGCCCAAGACCTACAAAAAAGTCTCTTGGACCCATATGCTAAAATGAACAGGAAGTGAGCTACGAATTTTTGAATGTCCCATTTTTGACAATTTTTGCACATTCACAGGGGGCAGACTTTTGCCCACTTCTCCTACACGTTTCATCTGACTGAGTTAAGACTTGACCTGGACCATGTCAAGTCCTGAGCCAACGACAGGGGTAAAAATCTTGACCTTTCGAAATACTATATGATGAAGGCGGGGCATCAAAATTTGTGTTTCGCACTGAAAAAGGATATGCTTAATAACTCCCCGGTACATGCTCCAAAAAATCCCAAACTTGACATGTATGTTTATCGTCAAGGCCTGAAGCTATCTCTATGACAACATTCAGTTATATATGCAGCGCCACCTAGCCCTTGAGGCATAAAAAAAAAAATACCCCACATACGGTATTTTGTACAAAAAATGTAAACTCATTCTAAGTGTGATAACTAAGTCATTTATGAATATTCTTTTAGTTTCCACCACTCAGAATGTTCACTGGCATCAGACTTATCCAAACATATATATTTTTTTATTTATTTTTGATAGCCTCTGTGGACATTAAAAGCAATATCGTGAATGAAGGATATGCTTAATAACTCCACGGTACATGCTCCAAAAAAAATCCCACACTTGACATGTATGCTTATAATCAAGGCCTGAAGGTATCTCGATGACAACATTCAGTTATAAATACAGCGCCACCTAGCCCTTGAGGCTTATATAAAAAAAAAAAAACCCACATACGGTATTTTGTACAAAAAAATTTAAACTCATTCTAAGTGTGATGACTAAGTCATTTCTGAATATTTTTTTAGTTTCCACCACTCAAATTGTTCACTGGCTTCACACCGATCCAAACGTATGTACGTTTCCATTTTGTTTTATTCATTTTTGATTGCCCCTTTGGACAATAAAAGTAACATTGTGCAATGAGTACAACGAGCGATGATGTATATATACACTTTTACAAAAAATATCAATCAGGGCAACTCATTGCCTAAAAATAAAAAAGGACGCTGATTTTTGCAGGTCTTAACAATCACCAAAACCCGTTGAGCTTGACACACACTGGCAAAAAAAATATTCTACATGTAAAGGTTTATTATGCCATTTTCAAAGAAATTTTGCTTCCAATATGCCAGTACCCCAACGTGCCAGTACCCCAACGTGCCAGTACCCCAACGTGGCCCGGGCTGCGAGTGCCCTTTATAGCTGCTCGCAGCTCTAGTTATAATTAGTTTTGTAAACATAAAATATAATTTGGTAGTTTTCAATCTTTTTTTTTTTTTTTAAATTAGGTTTCATTAATTAAAATAACTCTGAGGACTCCGGTTCGAGTCCAGGCTTCGGCCATTCCTGGGTGGAGTTTGCATGTTCTCCCCGTGCCTGTGTGGGTCTTCTCCGGGTACTCCGGTCTCCTCCCACATTCCAAAGACATGCATGGCAGGTTAATTGGGCGCTCCGAATTGTCCCTAGGTGTGCTTGTGAGTGTGGATGGTTGTTCGTCTCTGTGTGACCTGCGATTGGCTGGCAACCAGTCCAGGGTGTCCCCCGCCTACTGCCCAGAGCCAGCTGAGATAGGCGCCAGCACCCCCCGCGACCCTTGTGAGGAATAAGCGGTGAAGAAAATGGATGGATGGATGGATAATTAAAATAACCTTGGTGCCCACTGATCCTCAAACGCACATTCAAAAATATACAAGCAGAATTGAATATTTACAAATGCTAAATCATGGTACATGACATGTGCACACGATATTAAAAAAACACGTGTATAAATGGCGGCTGTATTTGTGTCATTAATTTTGAGACGAATCTCTCCCCATACCATTTAATTTGTACAGTCTTCCCTCGCTATAACGCGGTTCACTTTTCGCGGTCTCGCTGTATTGCGGATTTTTTTTTAAGTGCAATTTGGCATATTTTTCTACAGTAATATACCCATTTTATAAAAATTATGAAGGTTTGAACATTGTCAATGCTTGAACAAGAGAGAAATGGGAGAACATGTAAATGCCTCAATGAGAAAAGTGTATAAATTGTGCGGTCTGGGATTTTTGAGCCTTAAAACATTTATAAGAGTTGTAAAACATAAAGCTAACTACTTTGCGGATTTCATTTATTGCGGGTATTTTTTGGAACCTAACCCCAGCGGAAAACGAGGGAACACTGTACTTCAAATTGTGAACCCTCAGGGTACGTCACAAAAATGGACAACGTGAGCTCCAAAAACACACCAAGTAACCCCGGGTTTTCACTGGATGCGGTTGCGGTGCGGTTGCGGTGCGGTGCGTCTTGACTGCGTGCTCCGGACGGGTAAATTTTTTTGTCAATCCACACCGGCTCCGCACAGCTGCGGTCCGGCAGCTCCGGCAGCTCCGTCGCCGCCCACTTCCCAACGTGTCTCGCGGGACCGCGCGCGCGCGATCATGTGGCATTTCACAACGACAAACATACAGAAAGTCTGCTCAACAGAGAAGCAGAAAGATATGAGATTCCATGCAGCATCCTTTTTTTGGTTGTCCTTGTAAAGTATATTAATAACGAGAGACGGGTCAGTGCGGGTCCACTCTTTATTTCTGTCTTCCGCGTCCGGCTGCCGCTCAGTACGGCAAGCGAGACGGGCACAACAAGCAATCGCGAACATCAAACTCACAATACATTACAGTCCTTATAAAAAGGATGTGCCGTGTCATATATTATTTTGTGGTTTTCCACCTCCAATATAAACCTCTCCTCGTCCATGTTCGCTGGTGTCTAAACCATGAATGAGCACATGACCCGGCGACGCCCACGTCACGTTTTGCTGAAAAACTTGCGAAATAGGAGCTGGCGAGTGTTTTATTCTGAAAGGTAGCCGGAAATTTATTTTGAAACTGCCTCGGTCTTCCTGTCCTGCTCGATGTGTTTTGTGCTAGCTTGCCATTTGCCGGAGGCCTACCGCTGCGGCGTCCGGCAAAAATAGAAAATAGGTCTATCCTTGCGGAAGGCTTGCGGCACGCCGCAGGCCTTCCGCAGTCGACACGCAACGCACCCGCAAGCGGTGTAAACTGCACCATTCGAATGAATGGAATCTAATTGCTTGCGTCGCCGGACCGCACCGCAACCGCACCGCAACCGCAACCGGTGAAAACCCGGGGTAAGATTGTGACAATTTGTTTTCTCTCTTTCTTTACAGCACTTGGTGAAGGGAAAGATGGATTTATTCGTTGTCCTCTTGAAGCCCTCAACTGGAAGGAAAGGAAGTACTTGATCCTGGAGGAGATCCTCACCTACCGCCCTGACATTGTTTGTCTTCAGGAGGTTGACCATTACTACGACACTTTCCAGCCAATAATGGCCGGCTTAGGTTATCACGGCAGCTTCTTGGCCAAACCCTGGTCTCCTTGTTTAGATGTCGAGCAAAATAACGGTCCCGACGGTTGTGCCTTGTTCTACCGCCACTCGCGCTTCTCCTTACAGACGACGATTCACTTGCGGCTGTCGGCGATGATGTTACCCACCAACCAGGTAGCCATTGTGCAGATACTCGACTGCCGGCTAACGAGCCAACAACTTTGCGTGGCTGTCACTCATCTGAAAGCCCGGAGTGGCTGGGAGAGGCTGAGGAGCGCACAGGGCGCCGACCTGCTGCAGAGCCTCCGAAGCATAATTTCCAGGAGCGTAGGCTCGACGGGCACAAATCCTCTCGTGGTGTGCGGAGATTTTAATGCGGAGCCTTCGGAGGATGTTTACCGCCGTTTCAGAACCTCCCCGCTTGGCTTGGACTCTGCTTACAAGCTGCTGAGCACTGATGGTCAGACAGAGCCGCCGTACACGACCTGGAAGATCCGCCCGACCGGAGAGAGCTGCAGCACGCTTGACTATATCTGGTATACCCATAATGCCTTGAGTGTGGACTGTCTACTCGACATTCCTACAGAAGAGCAGATCGGTCCAGACCGCCTTCCTTCCTTTCACTACCCCTCAGACCATTTATCACTGCTTTGTGACATCAGCTTCAAGGAGGCACCTTAAATCACAATTCATTCACAGGGACCCCAAAACGTTCTGCTGAATAACGGTGAACACATTTGAACTGTGCGTGAGCGGAATCTGCTGCTTTGCGTCAAAGTTGTTCTTTTGGTTGCGCAATGAAGCGGGATTTGAGCAGAAACGCAAAAAATGGGAGCTAAACTAGGCATCCATCACTACCATTGTATATTTCAATTCAATTTCAACTTTGAATGAAGTGATTTTGTGAGTGTAATTTACTAAGTTGAATGAAATGTTATGATCTCGATTATGACTGCAAAATGTCATTCTCAATGAATGTTACTGAATTTACGTGATGGTAAGGATATGGATATGGAGTTATTTATTGTTATTCTCACACGTTTAATCTTATTTATTTTTTAAATTAATTTGCGGGAATGTTCCATATAAACATTTTAAATAAATTACGTTCAAATACTTGCATTGCATTGTCTTTGTTGACATGAACTTGCTAAATGTCAGGAAAACTGTTAATCTCTTTTACGGTCACACGTTATCAGAAAAACAACCCTTCCAGTGCCAGCTGATTTTGAGCATTTTAACTCACCTTTCAAGGCAAACACAATATTGTGTTCTTTTACTACATATACAGCATTGGCACCACATGAAAGATCGCATTCCATTCTTTCATTTAAAGAAAAAAAAGGATGTTTTACCTTATTCCGTTCTTCAGTAATCACCATTTAAAAATAGGTCATTTGAGTGACATTGAGCAAAAATTGAAAAAATAAGGAGAAAGGCTTTTTGTGAAAAAATTTTTTCCTCCATAACAGTGACTTTGACACTAATAATTTTTGTTTTGTGTGGCTCTGTGAATTAGGTTTAATGTGGACAAAGGCTTTGATCATCCACGTCATCCTTGAAAAAGTTCGATTTCATTAGATTTCACCAGATTCGACATGTTTCATTGTAATTCCATACACCGGCAGCCCATTAAAAAAAGAGATGCTGCCATCTGCTGGCCATAGTTAGTGGGTGTTTTTGATTCCACAACCCAATGACCAGGCAGTGTTGGACTCAGACGTTGACGTAGTTGACGTCATTTAACGTTTATGGCGGCGTGGCATACATTGTGATTTTACTAATCGTTATTAAATGTTTCTGGCGGTCAAAGACTTCATCTCTACTTTAAAAGAATGCAAGTACAGTGGTCCCCCCCCCACATAAAATAAAGCAAATAAAGTGCACCTCACTTCGTTTCAGGAAAAAGTCACGAGTGCAGTGATTCTCAAATGGAGGTACGTGAAGGCACTCCTGTGGGTACGCAAGATTTTAAAACAAATTGAAAAAGCAGCATCCATGCAAAATCCTCTAAAAAAAATTATCATATTTTGTAAATATTTCAGCAAAATCTAAGTTAATAAAATAAAATGAATATTCAGTAGGCTATTTAATTTCATTGTCCTAAAAACCCAGTCTCCTCAAACCAGAATGGTTCAACCCCAAACTGTGATATGCCGTCTACGACCACCTGTCAGTCATTTGAAATTTGATTTGAAATGAATGATTTCTTTTTGAGAACATATCTTAACCATGAACCCAAAGAAGGAGACTTAATGGTAATGATAATTTTATGTGCACAAATCTTTATTTATACTTAGTTACTTATTTCCTTTTTTTTTTTTTTTTTTTTTTTTTAAGTCGACCACTGTATAAAGTTTAATAACTCAGACAACAATGGCACTGCAATCTTGTTTTTCACTGGTGGGGTACTTGGCTGAAAAAAAATAAATAAAAAAAATCCATCACTTAAAAAAAAAAAAAAAAAAAAGTTGAGAACCACTGCACTCTGCAGTCAGATCGTGCAGATCCTTCAGTTTTGTACGCAAGGTCCCTTGCCAAGGAGACACAACTTGCTCGTTTGCTGTGGTGTAAACGAAATGAGTGAATTATCTTGTTGGTAACATCTTTGGTCACGCACTATACGCTATGATGTACTGCACATGCGCAGTTCTTTCTGGTTTGTTCTCGAGTGTTCAGTAAGCTATCGTCCAGCACACAGTTGTCCCACGAGGTTTTATTCGTTCGATTAAAGAATACGACATTAGGAGCCTGAGATGAAACTGCACTCTGTGGTTTTCTGGACACCCTAACCCTATTCAAGTTACCTGGTTCCTCACTGTGGGAGCGTTTTTCTGGTCCTTTCCGTGTGCGACAGGTTCTTAGTTTAGTTTAGTTTAGTTTATTCATTTTTTCCTTTCGGACACATTACAGTTTACATCAATCACATCACATCATTTGCAACATTGACATCCGAAAGAAGGGCTGACGGGTAGAAGCCGAAGCTTATTCGAGACCCGTCCCCATCGACCCATTACTATAACGCATCAATCATATACATTATTTAGAATAGTCATTAATTTTTATCGTTATCCATCCCATACTATCCCAGACACTGCTCGCTCAGTTCATCTTGAATGTCCGTGTGTAGATTGTGGCTAGTCCCAGTCATTTGGAACTGGTGAGTCGGTCCCCAGACGCCACCAGCAAGCCCACCCCGCCAGGCGAGCAGCCAAGGCAAGCGCAATTCTTCTCTTTCACCAGTAGGGTCTTCGCTGACCTCGGATCAGCTTTCACACATGTTGTGCTTTCCAGAAGAGTAGATCGGCTTGCATTCGGCCCATTGCTTTCAAGCAATTTCAGCACTCGATTCTGGTCAGGTAGCACCACTGGTTGCTAGCATGTTGTGGGTCTGATGACTCCTGTGCGCTGCCCAGCCTAGCTCACCCAGCAGAGCGGCCTACGCCAGCTGCATTCCAGGAACCAGACCACCAACCCCCATTTTGCGTATTGACAGCAGATTCATTGGAGCCACAATACAGCCTTATCATGTAGCCTTGACTGTTAGAACAAACGGAATTCGAGCCAGACAATATTTAGATTCAAACGGGAACAGCAATACATGTTATCAATGCAGGTGTATAAACAAGAGTTAGCTTTGGCAAAGTCAGCAAATAATCATATACAACTCCAGCTTTGGGTAATTAGTGATGTTGTTGTTGTTGTTGTTGTGATATTGTGAATTACTGTTGTCTCTCAAGCGCTGCCAATTCCTCAGCTCCTTTCACGATTCGTGTTTTTAGTTGACCAGAGTTGTCTTTAGTTTGAATAAAAATTCGGCAGTCTTTTGTCCACGTGCTTTCGATAAGTCCATTCTTTCTCATTTGTCGAGCCTTTTTGGCGATGTCAGCATTTCGTTTGGTGAGGTTTTCGTTGATGTAGACATGTTTCCCACGAAGCTTGTGACGGTCTCTCAGAAGAGCAATCTTTTTCTTTCTGTCAACAAACCTGATCAGAACTGCCGGTGGTCGTGTCCCTCCAGTTGGAAGCGAAAAGCACATCTGAATGTGCGCAGGATCAACAGTTAATCCCAAATCTCTGAGTTGAAGTGTCACTTGCTGTTCCACAGTCTCGTTCCCTGAATATTGGTCAGAATCTTCCGTGCTCGTGCTAGCCGCAGCTCTCAAAGGGCCACGGCGCGGCTTGATCTTGATACCGGTGACTATCACATCGTTGATACGAAGATTTTGTTCCAAATCATCCACTTTTTGTTCCAAGGCAACAATGCGTCGATCTTTTTCCTGTGTCTCTTTCTTCAATTGCTGTATTTCCTGAAGAAGTGGCTCAATGCTCTTCTTCATTTCAAGTAATTCGGCAACCATTCCACTGAGTTTTTTAAGAGAAGATTTTATCTCCTCAATCTCGAACAGCTCTTTTTCCGCCAGGCATTCTGCAACAATGTAGTTAAAAATCCCAATGCAAAAATCAACAAGTAGTTAGATTCACGAGCGAGTGCAGGAGCAAGTACAGATGCGTCCTTCCTCAACAGATGCGTCCTTGAATGATTGTGTAATAGAAACCGCTGACGGGAAAATCACGTGACCCCGGGTTTACACCGGTTGCGGTGCGGTTGCGGTGTGTTCCGGCGACGCAAGCAATTAGATTCCATTCATTCGAATGGTGCCGTTTACACCGCTTGGGGGTGCGTTGCGTGTCGACTGCGTCTCAGCTGCGGCGTGCCGCAGCCCTTCCGCTTTCTATTTTTGCCGGACGCCGCAGCGGTAGGCCTCCGGCAAATGGCAAGCTAGCACAAAACACATCGAGCGGGACAGGAAGACCGTCGCAGTTTCAAAATAAATTTCCGGTTACCTTTCAAGATAAAACACTCGCCAGCTCCTATTTCGCAAGCATGCTAGCAAAACGTGATGTGGGCGTAGACGGGCTTGGAGTTAACGTGCGAGGTGCTCATTCACGGTTTAGACACCAGCGAACATGGACGAGGAGAGGTTTATATTGGAGGTAGAAAACCACAAAATAATAAAAGTCCACCTCTTTCTGCTTCTCTATTGAGCACAGACTTTCTGTGTGTTTGTCGTTGTTTTTAATGCCACATGATCGCGCGCGGTCACGCGAGACACGGCGGGAAGTGGTCGGCGACGGAGCTGCCGGACCGCAGCTGTGCGGAGCCGGTGTGGATTGGCCAAAAAATTGACGCGTCCGGAGCACGCAGTCAAGACGCACTGCACCGCAGCCGCACCGCACACGCAACCGGTGTAAACCCGGGGTGACATACACATGCTAAAAGTTTACCATCCACATGAGGTTCAAACACCTAACTGGCCCAGCAGATAGCACTCTTGCTTCAAGTTGCAGTGTCCAAGGACGATGTTCTGCCTGGAGCGTGTTTCCCCTCTATTGTGAGATGTTAAAAGTGAAATCATCATACATCAAATTCTTGTCTTTTCTCAAATGTTCCCATACATACTATGGTACTCGAGCATGACATTGATGATGAAGGCACCGTGCCCATGAGACAACATACCTATAGATTCAGCTCGGCAAAGCGCGATTTGATGGGTCAGGAATGTGCCTACTTGTTAAAACATGTTTTGCTATGGCCTAATTCGTCTGCCTGGAGCAGAAAAATTAATTCGGTAGCCACGCCTGACTCGTATCCACTGCCACGCACGGAGGATTGCGTTATCGGCTCAGCGAGGTACGTTAGGAAATTGAATCTTTGCAGGTACCACTGGCAACACACGCGCCACAAGTGTTCACTTTCATTACTCCTGATCACTTACGTGTTAAAATAATATATTATGTTTAGGCAGTAACGAGGTAATATAACAAGTTACTCAATACACTTTTGTAATATTTATTGCAGTTGCAGTCCCGTAACGAAGAAAAAATACAATCAATACAATAATGTTTTGGGGAAAATGAGGAGACGTATATGGAGAGTT